>NC_092482.1:4288375-4498375 GCF_047495875.1 Pithys albifrons albifrons
ATCACAGTGGGGTTGGATCAAGACATGTTGGATTCTCTGTCCCTGGAGGTGTTTAAGAGGACACTCAGAGGTGTTTAAGAGGAGACCCCCTCTCTGGGCAGCCCATTCCAATCCCTGAGCACTCTCTCTGCAAAGAATTTCTTTCTCATCTCCACCTTCAATTTCCCCTGGCAGAGCTTGAGCCCATCGTGCCCCCTTGTCCTATTGCTGAGTGCCTGGGAGAAGAGACCAACCCCCACCTGGCCAGAACTTCCCTTCAGGCAGTTCCAGACAGTGCTGAGGTCACCTCTGAGCCTCCTCTTCTCCAGGCTGAACACACAGGATTTAAAAGCCTCTGTGGATGTGGCACTTGGGGACATGGGTCAGTGGAGGGCTTGGCAGTGCTGGGGTAACTGCTGGACTCGACCATCTCAGAGTCCTTTGCCAACCTAAATGATTCTCTGCTTCACCATCCATCACTTTGAGGGCTCTGCTAAGTGGCAAAAGATCCAGCAGGATTTTCTGCTCCTTCCTCATCTGTCTTCAGTGACCCTTCCTAAATTGAAAGGCAGTGAGGTTTGCCCTGTCCCCCTCCTGTTCCTGGTGAACTCCAGTTCTCCCAGCCAGCCCTCGTGCTTTCCTCAGCTCCTCAGCTTTATTGTCCCATCTCCAGCCCTGCTTGCAATTGGAGAAGGAGACAAATCTGATGCTTCTGATGCTCGACCTCTTGTGAGTGGCCTGGCCCTTATCAGGGCCCAAGTCAGACTTATCAACAAACTCTGGCAGGGCTGTGTCTTTGCCCAGGGCCCAGGGAATGGAAATGCTGCTGATCTCTGCCTGGCAATTCTCTCTTTCTCCACCAAAATCAATGCAAAGGATCTTTTTCAGCCCCTCTCCGGGTTAAGGGAGGTGGGGTTTGGAGGGGATGGAAAAATACTCAGCAGAGGAGAAACTTTTCACACCATTTTTCCTGCCTGCAGCTTCTATATATAGGTTTAATTAGAACATTAAAGGCACCTCAGGATTATGCTGGGAGATTTGTTTCCTTAGCCCTGTAACTAATGCCCTGTGGCTTCACTAAAGTTGCCCTGACTTCCCTTGGTCTTCCAGCAGAAATCCACCCATGGAAATGCAGGAATTGCTTTCCTGGGTGGGAGCACCAGGTGAGCTCAGGGAAGGCTTTAAGAGCTCTCTAATTATCTCTAGCCCAGGATACCAAGGAAGTGGTTTGGCACCTGTGAATTGAATTCTTGGGAGACAGCCCTTCAAAATGAGCTTCTCTGCCTCATTCTGGAAAGTTCTGTGTCCTTGGTGGTGGGGGTAGAACACTGGCTCTTTCTCCCCTACCTGGAAAACTAATTTCTGATGGATGTGGAATTAAGCAGCTTCATTTGGGCTGCCAGAGGAGCTTGATTTGGTGCTTCCAATTAGAGAATCAGAGAGTGAAGTAATTATATGGCCTGGGTGGGAAGGACCTCAAAGTCCACCCAGTGCCACCCCTGCCCTGGGCAGGGACACCTCCCACCAGCCCAGGGTGCTCCAAGCCCTGTCCAACCTGGCCTGGGACACTCCCAGGGCTGGGGCAGCCACAGCTTCTCTGGGCACCTGTGCCAGGGCCTGCCCACCCTCCCAGCCAGGAATTCCATCCCAATTTTGTGTTGGAGAAGAGGAGAGAAGACAAGGGGAGTTCAGGGGAACTGCAAGGCTGTACCAGGAGTTTGTGGTGCAGCCAAGAGGAGAGCCCAGATGGAAAGCAGAGGGGTCACTGTCTGGTCACATTGCCCTGTTCCTTCCAGTGTCCCCAGCATGGCAAGAGATGGAATTTATTAATCAAAGAATCCCAGACTGGTCTGGGTTGGGAGAAACATTAAAGCCCACCCAGTGCCACCCCTGCCATGGGCAGGGACACCTCCCACCAGCCCAGGGTGCTCCAAGCCCTGTCCAACCTGGCCTGGGACACTCCCAGGGCTGGGGCAGCCACAGCTTCTCTGGGCACCTGTGCCAGGGCCTGCCCACCCTCCCAGCCAGGAATTCCTTCCCAATATCCCATCTGTCCCTGCCCTCTGGCAGTGGGAAGCCATTCCCTGTGTCCTGTCCCTTCATCCCTTGTCCCACGTCCCTCTCCAGCTCTCCTGGAGCCCCTTTGGGCACTGGAAGGGGCTCTCAGGTCTCTGGCTCTAAACCCAGCCTAGAACATCCTCCAACAACTCCATGGAATCACAGGATTCCAGAATGGTTTGGAATGGAAGGAAACATGAGGATCTCACCCTGCCATGGGCAGGGACACCTTCCACCAGCCCAGGGTGCTCCGACCTGGCCTGGGACACTCCCAGGGCTGGGGCAGCCACAGCTTCTCTGCCCAACCTGTGCCAGGCTCTTACATGCCCATGGCAGGGGGTGGCACTGGATGGGCTTTAAAGTCCTTTCCCACCCAAACCATTCTGCAATTCTGTGATTCTAAAACTGGGACAGGCCTATAAACCACAGCCATGGGATTGTTTGAGGAAGACCAACCCATTTATCAGCAGCCAAGAGACCTTCAGAGAACTTTGGTGTTTGAAGTTAAAACTAAATATGCTTTTTTGACCTTTTCGGTTCATTTGTTTTCAAACAGGTGGATCCAACCACCAAGCCTTTCTGCAGATGAGACACAGGCTGGTGTTGCACATATTGCCAAGGAAGTTGAGGGTCTCAAGGACTCCTTTCCACCTGAAGCCTTCCCTAATTACAGACATCAGAGCAGAAGCACATCTGGAGCTCCCTCCATCCTCCACCTACACTTAGGGAAGGCTTTTTGTGGGGACAACTCACACCCTCATATCTTTTATTCCCCACCATTCCCTCTATCCTCAAGTCAGCTGACAAAACTGCTGCTGCAGCTCTTTCTCCTCTCTCCCAGGATTATTATTTTTCTTTCTTCTCTTTCTTACTAAGGGCACAACATGATTCATTTGCTGTAAAACCAGCCATGTGTTAGTCGAGACAAATCTAAAGGGCTGGGTTAGGAAGGGACATTACAAAATATTCTGCATGGAAATGAAGTACCAGGAGCAGCTTCTTGGCAGACCTCAAGCCTTCCAGGGCTGTTCTTTGGGAATAGCAATTCCAGGCAGGGACTCTGGAGAAACGTGGAGGGTGTTGGTGTAATGAGAGGCTGCAGGATGGATATGCATGAGCAGGGCAGATGAATATTTAATGAACATCAGAGCCTGCTATCCCTAATCAGTGAGGGCCTGGGATTTGCAAAGTGGCTCATTTGAAAGCATTTTGGAGGGGAATTATTCATGCATTAAAAACTACATGACTGCCTTGCAGTGAAAGGGAATTAAACCCAAGGAAATTTAGTCATCCAAGTGTCAGGTGGTGGGTCCAGCCGAGGGAACGGCAACAGGATGAGGGTGGCACTTATAGAAGGAGATGGTGGAGCTGGAAAGGGCAGGATTTGGGCACAAAGCTTCCTTTGGCATCATCCTTTGGGAACCCATCCCTTGTTGGGCTCTTTAACCCATCCCTTGGAAAGGGCAGGATTTGGGCACAAAGCTTCCTTTGGCATCATCCTTTGGAAACCCATCCCTTGTTGGGCTCTTTAACCCATCCCTTGGAAAGGGCAGGATTTGGGCACAAAGCTTCCTTTGGCCTCGTCCCAGTGGGTTCTCTTGGGAACCCATCCCTTGTTGGGCTCTTCAACCCATCCCTTGGAAAGGGCAGGATTTGGGCAGAAAGTTACTTTGGGTGGGTGTTCTTGGGAACCCATCCCTTAGAATCATGGAATGAACTGGGTTGGGAGAGACCTCTGAGATCATCAAGTCCAACCCTTGATCCAACTCCAGTCCCTTTACCAGATCATGGCACTCAGTGCCACGGCCAAGCTCAGCTGAAAAACCTCCAGGGATGGAGAATCCACCACTTCATCCAACCCCACTGGGATCACCAGCCCATGACACTCAGTGCCACTCTCAGTGTCATCTTAAAAACCTCCAGGGATGGGGAATCCACCATCATAGAATCATAGAATGAGCTGGGTTGGAAGAGACCTCTGAGATCATCAAGTCCAACCCTTGATCCAACCCCACTGTGATCACCAGCCCAGGGCACAGAGTGCCCTGGGCTGGTGATCACAGTGGGGTTGGATCAAGATGTGGATTCTCACTCAGTGCCACATCCATAGCATGGATTGGGTTGGAAAAGCCCTCTGAGATCATCAAGTCCAACCCTTGGTCCAACTCCAGTCCCTTTACCAGATCATGGCACTCAGTGCCACGGCCAAGCTCAGCTGAAAAACCTCCAGGGATGGGGAATCCACCCCCTCTCTGGGCAGCCCATTCCAATGCCTGAGCACTCTCTCTGCAAAGAATTTCTTTCTCATCTCCAACTTCAATTTCCCCTGGCAGAGCTTGAGCCCATTGTGCCCCCTTGTCCTATTGCTGAGTGCCTGGGAGAAGAGACCAACCCCCACCTGGCCACAACTTCCCTTCAGGCAGTTCCAGACAGTGCTGAGGTCACCTCTGAGCCTCCTCTTCTCCAGGCTGAACACCCCCAGCTCCCTCAGCCTCTCCCCACAGCACTTGTGCTCCAGTCCCTTCTCCAGCCTCGTTGCTCTTCTCAGTTGGGTTGGAAGAGACCTCTGAGATCATCAACCCTTGGTCCAACTCCAGGCCCTTTACCAGATCATGGCACTCAGTGCCACGGCCAAGCTCAGCTGAAAAACCTCCAGGGATGGGGAATCCACCCCCTCTCTGGGCAGCCCATTCCAATCCCTGAGCACTCTCTCTGCAAAGAATTTCTTTCTCATCTCCAACTTCAATTTCCCCTGGCAGAGCTTGAGCCCATCGTGCCCCCTTGTCCTACTGTTGGTTGCCTTGTTGGGCTCTTCAAAGCCATCAAGGGCAGGGAAATCAGGGAGGTGGCTGAAAACACAGCCAGAGGACAGAGGCACTGAGGGCAGGAGCAGGGCTGGGCCACACCAGTGGCCCCACGTGAGTGGCAGCTCTGCCACCACCCTCTTAATTTTCATTTTGGTTTGGATTTTGCCTAAATGATTTCTTCAAACTTCCTTGTTGAGCCAGAGTTTAATGAGACTTTACTTTGGCTGGAGCAAGTGGGGTTTGGATCTCAGCTCAGACAATTCTCCTGGCACTTGCTCTCCTCTTTTTCTTGCTGCTTTCTGATCAAAGGAGGCTGTTCCAAAGAAAATGTCAGTTTTCCTTGGGAAATGGGTTTTTAATTGGGGCTGGGGAGGAAAGATTTTCTTCTCTGGCATCTTTTGAAGGTTCCCACTCCTTCCCTGATAGAAAGCAGTTTGCTGAAGTTATTGCATCTTAAAAGTCGTTGTTTGACCCAAACTTGGGGCTTTGTGGAAAAGCAGGAGGCAGAGGAGGATGAACCTTCCTCACCACACAACCTATGGATGCAATAAACTCCCTGGCTTAAGGAGGGAAGAGAAAAGAAACCAAAGAAAAAGTGTTCCAAGCTACTAATTGAGCCAAAGAACGTTGCAGGAGAGGAGAGAAAAATAAGGCAATAAAGTTACAGGAAAGGCAGAGGAGGGAAAAATAAGGCAATAAAGGTACAGGAAAGGCAGAGGAGGGAAAAATAAGGCAATAAAGGTACAGGAAAGGCAGAGGAGGGAAGGGCAGGAGGGGCTGAGGATTCATTTTCTCCCTCTAAGGATCTGTGACATCAACACAGGCAATAACCCTGATTTGGATCATTAGGAAGGTGCACCAGGAAAACACAGGGATGAGAAAGTCCCACCCTGGTGACCTTTGAGCTGCAATGAGTGTGGTCAGTGGGGAGGGAGGAGGAGGAGGAGGTGGGGCTGAGCCTTCCCTGGGCTCCTGGGGAAGCAGCTGGAGCTGTTGCATCTCGTTATTTTTGGAAGCAAATGTTGACTCAGAAATCAATTCTCTCTCTGTGCAGAAATTAAACCAAAAGGTGAGCCTGGAAATGAGGAGGAGACATCTCATATCAGCTTGAGAAAAATGCTTTCATCAACCCAAAGTGAAAGGTTTTCCTGGTTTGCTTTGTGTGTTGTGGGCTGGAAAAGGGCTTGGCACTGGCCCTGCCCAAAGGTTCTTTATTCTCCCTTCATCACTTGGGTTTGCTCCCTGAAAAGCAAAGTCCATTATTTTCCCACCAATTATTCCAAGTGCAGCTCGAAAAAGCCACGTTAAGTCCTAATTTGAATATTAAACACAATTAAAAGTCTTTTCTGCATTGTGAATTGTCCTCTTATCTGCCAGCCCACAAATGTCAGTGTATTAATGGCCACAATTTGCCTCAGAGGGAGGAAAGAGCTTTGCCTTTTTGGAGCAGTGAGGAACCAAACCCAGCAGGTCATGGCCACACAACCATGCAAAAAAAAAAAACCCTTCCTGAGACAGTTTTCCTTCAGCTTCAATTCCAAAGCCAATCCCTCCTGGCCAGCTGATTCTTTCTGCTCTTGATTATACTCTTTAAACCAAGAAATATTATCTACAAGCAGAGATGGGCAGAGATATATTTTGAAAAGGCTTTAATTTATTAAGCTACAAGCCAGAAGGAAATTGGAGAAATTAATAACTCAGAGTGTGATTAATAAGAAGCTTTTTTTTTTTTTTAATAGCTGGTGAGATGAGGAATTAAAAACCCTTTTCTAATGACATGGAGAAAAGTCTCAGCTGAGTGTTTGTTCACTGAGGGTTCTCATGTCCTTGTGTTTGGCCAAAGCTTTAGAAACACCAACATCTCTCCCATCAAGGGTCTCCAGCTCAGAGAACTCTTATTCCCAGGGATTAATTTCCATGGATTTTGTGCATCATTCCCAGGCTAAGGAGCTTCAGTCACTTATTTCTTTGGTTTGATTTAAAGCCCATCTCTGGGTGAGGGTTTTTCTAGTAGAAGATGCACAAAGGGCTGGATCCACCACAAGGAACTGCTGGAATTTCTTGGGAATGTTGTCCCTAGAAGTTCAACACATGAGGGAAAAGAAGTTAAACACAGGAGTGAAAAGAAGTTAAACACAGGAGTGAAAAGAAGTTAAACACACACACGAGCACTGGAAATAAAAGTGTTAAAGACCAAAACTCACAGACCACAAAAAAAAAAAAAAAATTGAAGAAAAAAAAGCAAAGAGAAATAAAAATAGAAAGAAAAAAAGGTGCAATTTTTCACTGCCTTGACCAGACCAAAAACTCGTTTAGGGAAAATCAATGTCCTTGAGAAAAACTGGGGTTAAAGTCATGACTGTTAGACCTGAGCACTGCTGGGAGCCAGGCAGGGAGCTCCAAACCTGCACATTTGTGTTGTGTGTGACACCTCTGGACTTGCCAGGGACACAAAAGGCAATTTGCCTTCCAAGGGGGTTCCTTCTGTTTGCACCACTGGCTACAAGTGCCCTACAGGTTGCACTTGAAGGGCTTGAAGCAACTGGAATGTGGCCCTGAATGGACTGACTTGGTCAAAGAAAAGCTTGAAGTGGGAATTGAAGCTTTCCCTTCTGCTTTCGTCCAATTCAGGTGGAGAAGAACTGAACTGGTGGTTGGACTGGGCTCATCTCACCACGCTGAGGAGAAGCACATCAAGGTCTGCCAATGCTGCCTGTTCCACTTCCCTCAGGCTTTATTTAGGGAGGGCTTCCACCTTGTTCTGCAATCCCAGGATGGGCTCTGAGGTGTGTGAGCTGGGCAGCAGCAGGAAATGTGGAGTTTCTGGGTGGGCAGAGCTCTTCTGGCTGCTGCTGGTCCCCATGTCCACACCTGAGTGTCCCTCCCAAGATGATTTTGTCCACCCTTTCCTTGTCCCTGCTTTCTCCCTCATCCATTGTGGTTTCTCCACTATCCCTGGATCCAGGAAATGGGGAAACCTCAGTTGTGGATCTGTTGGGAACCTCCTGAGCACAACTCCATGAGACCACCCTGGGTGTGAAGGAGCCTGAGGGGTTCACTGCTGGTGGGATCCCTTTGCTTTTCCATCAGGTTTGGTCCTTCTGCTCCTCTGGAGAAAGGCAGGAGGGAGATGCAGCTTCTCAATGGTTGTGGAGATGCAGCCCAGGACCTCTGGAGCCCAAGGGATGTTGGAGTTGTGGGAAGGGGGCACGGTGAGAGTGTGCCTACAGCAGAAACTGCTCGGGTGGCACCTCTGTGTGGCTGGCACCTCTGTGTGGGTGGCACCTCTGTGTGGGTGGCACCTCTGTGTGGCTGGCACTCCATCAGGTTTGGTCCTTCTGCTCCTCTGGAGAAAGGCAGGAGGGAGATGCAGCTTCTCAATGGCTGTGGAGATGCAGCCCAGGACTTCTGGAGCTCAAGGGATGTTGGAGTTGTGGGAAGGGGGCACGGTGAGAATGTGCCTACAGTAGAAACTGCTCTGCTGGCACCTCTGTGTGGGTGGCACCTCTGTGTGGCTGGCACTCCATCAGGTTTGGTCCTTCTGCTCCTCTGGAGAAAGGCAGGAGGGAGATGCAGCTTCTCAATGGTTGTGGAGATGCAGCCCAGGACCTCTGGAGCCCAAGGGATGTTGGAGTTGTGGGAAGGGGGCACGGTGAGAATGTGCCTACAGTAGAAACTGCTCGGGTGGCACCTCTGTGTGGGTGGCACCTCTGTGTGGGTGGCACCTCTGTGTGGGTGGCACCTCTGTGTGGCTGGCACAGCCCAACCAACCCCCTTTCCTGCCTGCCAGGGCTTTTTCCCAGGCAAAGCTTTGGCTCTTCAGTGTCTCGGTGGGGCTGTTGGTCTGGCGGCAGCGACAGAGGCACCAGGTTAATTAAACACACAGGAACATTAATGGCAATTAAACCCAAACCAAGTGCTGAACCAGAACAACAAACTGTCTGGAGATGGGAGGGAAAGGTTAGTTTGCTTAGTCTTGGGTTTATCAGAAGGGCTGGAGAGGGCCAAGCAAATGCTGCAACGAGGATGTGCCACTGGCAGGGGTACAACTGGTGAATAAAAGATGAGGATCAAGTCAGAGGCAGGACTGGGCACAGCCTGGAAGTTCAAACCACTTTAGGTTGATCTCACTCCAGGAAAATCCCAGGAATCTGCATTTGGCCTTTCCAACTTGTCTGGAAGCCCTTCCTGATTGGGGTCAGTCCCACTGACCTTTCCCACACCTGACTCCCTGTCCCAGTGCTGCCAACCCATGGAGGAGAGATCTGATGGGCAAAGCACCTCCTTGGCACCCACCAAAATCCAACCCATGGAGGAGAGTTCTGATGGGCAAAGCACCCCCTTGGAACCCACCAAAATCCAACCCATGGAGGAGAGATCTGATGGGCAAAGCACCCCCTTGGAACCCACCAAAATCCAACCCATGGAGGAGGGGTCTGATGGGCAAAGCACCTCCTTGGCACCCACCAAAATCCAAAATCCAACCCATGGAGGAGAGATCTGATGGGCAAAGCACCCCCTTGGCACCCACCAAAATCCAACCCATGGAGGAGAGGTCTGATGGGCAAAGCACCTCCTTGGAACCCACCAAAATCCAACCCATGGAGGAGAGATCTGATGGGCAAAGCACCTCCTTGGAACCCACCAAAATCCAACCCATGGAGGAGAGATCTGATGGGCAAAGCACCCCCTTGGCACAATCCAAAATCCAACCCATGGAGGAGAGGTCTGATGGGCAAAGCACCTCCTTGGCACAATCCAAAATCCAAAATCCAACCCATGGAGGAGAGGTCTGATGGGCAAAGCACCTCCTTGGAACCCACCAAAATCCAACCCATGGAGGAGAGGTCTGATGGGCAAAGCACCTCCTTGGCACAATCCAAAATCCAAAATCCAACCCATGGAGGAGGGGTCTGATGGGCAAAGCACCCCCTTGGAACCCACCAAAATCCAACCCATGGAGGAGAGGTCTGATGGGCAAAGCACCTCCTTGGCACAATCCAAAATCCAAAATCCAACCCATGGAGGAGGGGTCTGATGGGCAAAGCACCCCCTTGGAACCCACCAAAATCCAACCCATGGAGGAGGGGTCTGATGGGCAAAGCACCCCTTTGGCACCCACCAAAATCCAAAATCCAACCCATGGAGGAGGGGTCTGATGGGCAAAGCACCCCCTTGGCACCCACCAAAATCCAACCCATGGAGGGGAGGTCTGATGGTCCCTCACCAAAATCCATGCCAAGGATGCATTCCCAAGGGATCATCATGGAAAAAACTCCAGGGATCACCTGAAAATGAACCCATGGGGCATTACTGGGCTGTGTCCAGCCATTGGTGCCCCACAGGGCACACAGAGGAGTTCTGGCATCTCCTCCACTACACAAATCCTTCAGTGTTTGCAGCAGACCCATCTCCAACCCTCCTTGCAAGGGCTGGTTTCTGTGTAGCTGCTCCAGTGCATCCCACCAGAGAAGCCCATGAATGACCAAGTCCCCAAGAGCAGGACTCAGCCAGGGCTGCTGTTCATCTTCCCTCTGCTCCTCAGTTTTTGTCCTACCTGGAGTAAATCCCTGTGCCCTTTGCTGTTCAAACTGCAGCTTCTGCTGGGAAAGGAGGGGGGGAAACAACCAACCTGGAGATTGCTGTGTGAGGCAAGAAAACAAGGGCTTCATAGCCTGGCCTGGGCAATCCTTGTCTGTATTGAGGGCTGAGGAGCAGCTGGTTGTCCCAGTTGAGCAGGTGGGCCCAGTTTGTCCCTGTGTGGGTGTGCCCAAAGCTGGGCATTCCAAACCCTCTGGGCCATTGCCCAGCAACTGTTCCCAAGGGCCCATTGGCAGCAGCTGCCCAGGGCACAGCTGAGCCCTCAGGCTGGGAGCTGGCTGGGAAAGAAGCCTGGCAGAGGAGCTGGGAGAACTGCCCTGCAGGGAGCCCTTGGCACCTCCACACCCACCTGAGGGCTCAGCTCTGCTCAGGGGCCAGCAACGAGTCCAAAATCCCCCCTGAGTGCCAGAGTCAGATCCCCCAGGGTGGAACTCCCTGCCCTGGGGGAGGCACTGGGGGCTCCCACCCAAACCTCAGGGGAGACAATCTGGGGGGTTGGGAACCTCTGGAACCACTGATGGGATGCAGAGGAGGAGCAGCCCCTGGCCAGGAGGAGCCACCACTCTGGCCCAGACTGTGCCATCATCTGCACCAACAGGTTTGTCCCTTCCTTTGCCTTTGGCCTTGGGGGAACCACGTGGGGCTCAGCACAGGGGCCACCAAACCCCCCTGTGTTTGTGCCCCAGGGGGCTGGGTTAGACTGCTGGGCTTGGGGGTTAAACCCAATTTCTCTTTGTGCCATTGCATTTATTGTAATATTGTTATTAAATTGTAACTCTGACTTGTGATCTCTTTGGTGTTGGGTTTGTTTCTCCTGCAGGTTCACCTTTAAACCAGCACTCTGGTGTTAAATGGGGTGCCAGGGCAACTCCTGCTGATTGGCAAAGCTGTTGGATTAAGGCAGGAAATGGGGCAGACTCTGCTCTGGGTTTTCTTTCAGCAGAAGTTGGAGACGTGACGTGAAGCTGCTTCCAAATGTGGGGATTTGTTAATGAAAGGCTTTTGCCCAAATGCCACCTCTGTGGATTTACAGCTGCTTGTGGGGAAAGGTCATGTTTGTAATAAAAGCTGAGGAAAGAGAAATCCTGAGACTGTCTATTATTTGCTTTGATATGATCAAAATAAGAATTACCATTTTGGTTGGGGATTGGTTTCAATCTGAGAGTTTGAGTTAAGGCAGAAGTTAAAAATACTGAAAAGCAGTGAGAGGACACAACAGAAATTTCTGCACTTTGTGCAGGTTCCTCATTTGGGAAAAATTTGAGGCTTTTGGCTCTTCACCTGTAGCTGAAGCAGGAAAAAAAAAAAGCAAATTGAGAGCAAAGTGGCTTGAGGGCTTTGCAAATGTGAGAAGAAAATCAGCAGATGTGATGGTGGGAAAAGCCACGTCCTGGTGAAAGTTCCACCCTCCCCATCACCCCTCCCAGATCCCTCTGCTGGGATGGAGTTCAACAAGGCCAAGTGCAGGTCCTGCCCTTTGGCCACCCCAAGCCCTGCAGCGCTCCAGGCTGGGCACAGAGTGGCTGGAGAGCAGCCAGGCAGAGGGACCTGGGGGGACTGAGGGACAGGAAGCTCAACAGGAGCCACCAGTGTGCCCAGGTGGCCAAGAAGGCCAAGGGGATCCTGGCCTGGATCCAAACTAGCGTGGCCAGCAGGCCCAGGGCAGTGACCCTTCCCCTGGACTCTGCCTTGGGGAGGCCACACCTTGAGTGTTGTGTTCAGTTCTGGGCCCCTCAGTTGAGGCAAGAGATTGAGGGGCTGGAGCGGGGCCAGAGAAGAGCAACGAGGCTGGAGAAGGGACTGGATGTGGCTCTGAGTGTCCTCTGAAACACCTCCAGGGACAGAGAATCCACCATGTCTTGATCCAACCCCACTGTGATCACCAGCCCAGGGCACAGAGTGCCAGAGTGATCCCAGTGGGGTTGGATCAAGGGTTGGACTTGGTGATCTCAGAGGTCTCTTCCAACCCAAGTGAGAAGAGCAACGAGGCTGGAGAAGGGACTGGAGCACAAGTGCTGTGGGGAGAGGCTGAGGGAGCTGGGGGTGTTCAGCCTGGAGAAGAGGAGGCTCAGAGGTGACCTCAGCACTGTCTGGAACTGCCTGAAGGGAAGTTGTGGCCAGGTGGGGGTTGGTCTCTTCTCCCAGGCACTCAGCAATAGGACAAGGGGGCACGATGGGCTCAAGCTCTGCCAGGGGAAATTGAAGTTGGAGATGAGAAAGAAATTCTTTGCAGAGAGAGTGCTCAGGGATTGGAATGGGCTGCCCAGAGAGGGGGTGGATTCCCCATCCCTGGAGGTTTTTCAGCTGAGCTTGGCCGTGGCACTGAGTGCCATGATCTGGTAAAGGGACTGGAGTTGGACCAAGGGTTGGACTTGATGATCTCGGAGGTCTTTTCCAACCCAATCCATTCTATGATTCCCTTCCTGTGTCTCAACAAATCCCTAATCCCAGAGCCCATTTCATGGGCAGGAGTGTCTTTAATATCCTGCTGACACCAAGACAGCTTTGTCCTGCTTGCCAGGCTGGGAGAATCCAGGAGGGTGTGGATTCCCTGCCAGGGAATAATCCCATCCCTGGGGCAGAGCTCGTGCCTGGGGCCACTGAGACCATAAATGTGGTGGCCAAGGTGGAGAACATTCAGAGGGATAAAGCACCGATGGAAAATGGCAAAGCTTTTGGTGCATCCTCCTCCTCTTTGAGGCTGTGAATGTTCTGTGGCTCTTTCCAGCCACACAGTTGTGCTCTGGCTAAGAGTGTTTGAGGGATGGGCCCTGCAGGGGTTAAGGGCAGAGGAGAAAAAGGAATGCCAAGCCCCCACCATCCACCAGAGGAGGTAAAAAGGCTTCCATCTGCTTGGGGAAGGAGCAGAACTGAATTGGCCACATTTGAAGGAATTAGAACCTCAACAACATGGCCCCCACTTGGAATGTGGCATCTTGACCATGGCTGGCTCAGGGCAGGCCTGGCAGAGGGACACAGAAAAGGATAGAAGAAAATTATTAAGGTTGGAAAAGACCTCCAAGATCATCAAGTCCAACCTTTGACCAAATAAATCATGTCTACCCGTGTTTTGAACATCTCCAGGGATGGGAACTCCACCACTACCCTGAGCAGCCCCTTCCAATGTCTGACACACCTTTCCATGAAGAATTTTCCCTCCTGCTGTCCCACCTGCCCCTGCCCTGGCCCAGCCTGAGGCTGTTCCCTCTCCTCCTGTTCCTGGAGCAGAGCCCAAATCCCCTCCTTGGATCCATCAGGGATTGCAGAGCCAGAAGGTCCCCCCTGAGCCTCCGTTTCTCCAGGCTGAACCCCCACAGCTCCCTCAGCCCCTCCTGGAGCTCCAGCCCCTTCCCAGCTCCATTCCCTTTCCTTCTCCAGCCCCTCAATGTCCTTCCAGTCATGAAGAAGCCAAATCTGAGCCCAGAATTTAAGGTGTGGCCCCACCATGCCCAGCAGGAGCTGCCTGGCACTGCTGGTGTTGAAAGGATGGACCTGCCAACAACCCCTTGGGTGTCAAACAGGCAGAGGGAAAACAAGCAGAATTATTGCCAGAGTCTGCAGCTCCTGGGTCTTGGTTCCTCAGAGCAGCACATGAATAGTTTGTACCTGGATCTTGAAAACTCCCATCAGATTTGGTGGAAAAGGTGGTTTTCACCACCAAGGCAAACATTCTTCTCCCCTCCATGTGGTCCCCAAGGGTGAACATCAAAGAGTTTTCCGTGAGGACCCTTCTATTTTCTCAACAGCTCCACTCTGCAAATGCTTTGGGTTGGTCCAGAAACCTTCACCATGTGAAGAGACTTGAGCAGGTTGATTTTCACACAGCAGAGTTTTTTTTTTTTCTCCCCTTTGGAGTGAAAACTAATTCCTTTTTTGAGCAATTCTCCCGTTTCACTTCCAGCAGATGAGGAGTCACAACAAAGTAGCCTCGAGTGGGAGTAGAAGATGAGAAACAGATTCTTGCAGGGGAAGGGGAGATGTGAACTTAATGAACTTCCCCTCTCAGTCCTATAAAACTGAGCAAGAGAACTGTGTCATTTCTCAAGTGACACTTGTGGTGCTGTCCCCAAGTGTTATTTTTCATCCCAGCTCTGCCAACAAAGGAGGTGACTTTGCTCCCCATCCTTTGCCCAGCTGATTATCTGCAAATGCCAAATTCTGCTCCGTGTCCTCAGGAGATGTAAAATTAACAGGAGCTGCCCCCACTTGCAAGTGCCAAACTGTTAGAAATGGTTTGTAGTAACACACACAGGCTTGGATAACACACCACGGGGGGAAAAGGCTTAAAAAATGGTGCAGACTCACTCCCTCAGAATGCAAATCCCTGTTCTCCTCATTCCATTTCCATCTTTCCACTCTTATGTCCAGGCTGGTATTTCTGATCCATTTTTTAGGATGTACTGAAGGGATTTTTGCTGCCCTCGGGTGTTTGACAGCACTGAACCTTCCTCATAGTTTTATATTTATTTTTTATTTACCCAAACCCTTCAGACATTATTAAAAACAAAACCCTGTGATATTTCTGAGGCAAATGCCAGGAATTTCCAACTTCCAGAAATGTAATTTCAGTTGTGGGTGAAAAAGCAGAGCAGGGATTTGAGGCTTCCACACCATCAGACCCCTCTGCTCTGGGGGTGACCATGGGAATTGTCCTGTAGGGACATTCCTGATGGATCCAACTGCTGCCCTGCCCAGAGGAAAACATCAATCCCTTCCTCCATTTCTTCCAAATTGGAATTGTTTAGGGGTCCTTTGTGTAAAGAGAATCCAGCTGATTAAATCATAAAATCCCAGAAGGGTCTGAGTGGGAAGGGACCTGTCTTGGTTTGAGATAAGCAACTGCCAACCCCCCCAAGCACAGAGAGAAAAGCCTCCCTCCTAACACCAGGGAAAGGGAGAAAAAGAGAGGGGAAAGTAAAAAAAAAACACTTCAAACTGCATTTATACTAAATCTACATCTATTTTTCACAGAAAGAAAGAGACAATTAGAAGAGAGTACAAATATTCACTCACACAAGTCTGGAACAACAAGTTCCCCACCTCAACTTCTTAACCAACACACAAATTCTACTGTCCTAACTCCACATTACTTAAGAAGAAGCTTATTCCCCAGGGAGACAAACCCAAGCAGAAAGGAGAGACCCAGAACAACACATTTTACTTTCCTGAGATCCCCTGTGAGCCAGTGGTGGGCCTGGTCCTCTCCATCCCCCCTGGGACAGCATCGTGTGTCCTCCCAAGAGGAGGCTGAGAAGCCACTGCCTTAACCACTCCCACACTGGTTCCTACTGCCCTGGAGATGATGCCAGAATGTGGGATGGAATACAAAGTTACTGGCTGGAAGAGGTCAGCTGTTGGCTCAGCCCAGCTCAGCTCAGCTGTTGGCTCAGCCCAGCTCAGCTCAGCTGTTGGCTCAGCCCAGCTCAAGTCAGCTGTTGGTTCAGCCCAGCTCAGCTCAGCTGTTGGCTCAGCCCAGCTCAAGTCAGCTGACAGCTTCGGCCTAGTCCAAACTTCAGAGCCCAAATCCAGGCCCACCTGGGTGAACCCATAACAGGACCTAAAAGCTCCCCCAGTGCCACCCCTGCCATGGGCAGGGACACCTCCCACCAGCCCAGGGTGCTCCAAGCTCTGCCCAACCTGCCCTTGAGGTTGAGGACGTTCCACCAAGTCCATTTTGGGGGTCAGGACCATCAGGTGTGACCCCTCCCATCACCCCCAACATCTTCTGCCCCATCTCTGTGGGGCAGCACAGTTGGGCACATCAAAGCAGAGTTAAATGAGCACTTTGAAAAGAAAATTCATATGTTTGGGTATTTTTTTTCTTCATTTCTGCCCTCACTAGAGACTCCAGGGCTGCAGCTGATGGCACAGAGTTGGGAAGTAGAAACCTTTTAACTGAGTTTTGGCCTTCATGGGAAAAAAAGGAATTGTAACATGGGGTGGAAAAAAAAAATAAGATGACCTGGTTGAGATCCCTTTGTAGGGAAACCTCTGGTAAAGCTGACAGTAAAATATTGTTCTCCAGGTAAATGAATAATCTTGACCTAGAAGGAGATATTTCTTGGGAGTTACTGGAATAACTCCTCCTTTTCCCCCCTCTCCACAGCGCTCAGAGGTGGGTTGGGGCTGGAAGGCAGCAATTTTTGGAGCTGGACAGTCACTCCAGAGCAAACAAGCTCCAAGTTTATGAGAGAATTTCTCCTTTCATCAGCTCCCAGCCCCCAAATCCAGGCTGTGCTGCTGCACTCAGGCTGCTCTCTGCCTTTGGGAGCCAGGGCTGGTGGCAGAGGTGCCCAGGGCTGCCCCTGCTCTGGGTGGCACCACTGACACCCCCAGGACTTCCCAGGGGATGGAGGGATGGATGGATGGATGGAGGGATGGATGGATAGATGGATGAATAGATGGATGGATGGATGGATGGATGGATGGATGGATGGATGGAGGGAGGGAGGGAGGGATGGAGGGAGGGAGGGAGGGAGGGAGGGAGGGAGGGAGGGAGGGAGGGATGGCAGGCACAGGGTCTCTGCCTCTGGGAGCCAGGGCTGGTGGCAGAGGTGCCCAGGGCTGCCCCTGCTCTGGGTGGCACCACTGACACCCCCAGGACTTCCCAGGGGATGGATAGATGGATGGATGGATGGATGGATGGATGGATGGATGGATGGAGGGATGGAGGGATGGAGGGAGGGAGGGAGGGAGGGAGGGAGGGAGGGAGGGAGGGAGGGATGGCAGGCACAGGGTCTCTGCCTCTGGGAGCCAGCACCTGTCGCAGAGGTTCTCAGGGCTGCCCCTGCTCTGGGTGCCACCACTGACACCCCCAGGACTTCCCAGGGGATGGAGGGATGGATGGATGGATGGATGGAGGGATGGATGGATGGATGGATGGAGGGATGGATGGAGGGAGGGAGGGAGGGAGGGATGGCAGGCAGGCACAGGGTCTCTGTCAGCCAGGGCTGGTGGCAGAGGTGCCCAGGGCTGCCCCTGCTCTGGGTGGCACCACTGACACCCCCAGGACTTCCCAGGGGATGGAGGGATGGATGGATGGATGGATGGATGGATGGATGGATGGATGGATGGATGGATAGGTGGATGGATGGATGGATGGATGGATGGATGGATGGATGGATGGATGGATGGATAGGTGGATGGATGGATGGATGGAGGGATGGATGGATGGATGGATGGAGGGATGGCAGGCAGGCACAAGGTCTCTGTCAGCCAGGGCCGGTGGCAGAGGTGCCCAGGGCTGCCCCTGCTCTGGGTGGCACCACTGACACCCCCAGGACTTCCCAGGGGATGGAAGGATGGCACAGGGTCTCTGCCTTTGGGAGCCTGGGCTGGTGGCAGAGGTGCCCAGGGCTGCCCCTGCTCTGGGTGGCACCACTGACACCCCCAGGACTTCCCAGGGGATGGATGGATGGATGGATGGATGGATGGCAGGCTCAGGGTCTGTGCCTTTGGCAGCCAGGGCTGGTCCCAGGGCTCATCCTGATCTGGGTGGCAGCACCAAGACCCCCAGGACTCCCCAGGGTTGGGTGGCACAGGGTCTCCTGTGATTGCCTTTGGAGCAAACACCAGCACAACCCAGACAGTGCCACCACATAAAGCCAGACTGGTATTTCCATGGGCAGCTTTGCCATCACCTGGGTCTCCTGGGACACATGAGATGGTCATTTCATTGCCAGGGAGGCAATTTGGGCAAAGATTCCCTCCCACCCCACACTGTACCTTCCTTAGTCACAGCCCAAAGCTCATTCTCTGGGATTTCTCTGAAGCCCTCAGAGTTCTGCTTCTGGAAGGTGCAACCTTCCACCCAGAGATGGCTATTTTTGGGTTCTTCACTACTTTGGGAAGTCGTGGCTGAGGATTATTCTCCTCTATAAGGTTTCTTTTGCCTCCTCCTTTGTTGCTCTTTGCTTTCTGAAAGGTGCTGATATATTTTTGTCCAGGCACAGGAGCAGAAAGGGGCAAATTCCATCCCCTCGCACACTGAGGGAACGTGTCTGTCCTTCCTGTCTCACCCTAAATCTGGGGCAGCGACCTGGGGATGCCCAAATGTGTGCCCAGGGCTGCCCATCGCAGAGAGAACCACTCAGGGCTTTTTTCTTTGGAGGCACCACCATCTAGTGCCGAGCTCTGGAACTTCTCGTTTCCCCCTTGATTTTATCCCGCAATTACAATCGATCGTTGGTGGGATAATTGGGACTTAATAATTAGTCACTGCACACCGCAAACAGGTGTCCAAGTGGGCACGGTGCCCACTGCCCTGCAAGGAGGGGCAGGGGCTCCAAAGGAGAGTTGGCAAAGTGCCCCTCTGGCTGCTCTCCAAGGAGGGAAATTCACCTCTAAACCCACACAGAACACCCAAAGGATTTGCACCTCTGGAATGGCAGTGAAATCCCTGCCCGGGGTTTTTGCAGCTGGTCTCTGCAGGAGGACAATGATCTGACAGAGAGCATGGGAATCCTCATCCAAGAGCTTTGCAAGGGCTCTGGCTTTGTTGTCAAGTGGTTTTCTGTGAATTCATCTCACACTGGTTGAAACCAGAGGGGTGGTGGGTGCTCATTCAGCTCTCTGTGGTGTTTTTATCAGCACCTTTCTTTGGGGAGTTGTGGGTTTGGACATGGAGCATTTCAGTGCCTTCCAACACCTTTGTTGCCCAGAGAAGCTGTGGCTGCCCCAGCCCTGGGAGTGTCCCAGGCCAGGTTGGACAGGGCTTGGAGCACCCTGGGCTGGTGGGAGGTGTCCCTGCCCATGGCAGGGGTGGGATCCTTAAGTTTCCCTCCATCCCAAACCATTCTGGAATCCTGTGATTCCATGGAGTTGTTGGAGGATGTTCTAGGCTGGGTTTAGAGACAGAGACCTGAGAGCCCCTTCCAGTGCCCAAAGAGGCCCCAGGAGAGCTGGAGAGGGACTGGGGACAAGGGATGGAGGGACAGGACACAGGGAATGGCTTCCCACTGCCAGAGGGCAGGGATAGATGAGATATTGGTAAGGAATTCCTGTCTGGGAGGGTGGGCAGGCCCTGGCACAGGTGCCCAGAGAAGCTGTGGCTGCCCCAGCCCTGGGAGTGTCCCAGACCAGGCTGGACAGGGCTTGGAGCACCCTGGGCTGGTGGGAGGTGTCCCTGCCCATGGCAGGGGTGGGATCCTTAAGTTTCCCTCCATCCCAAACCATTCTGGAATCCTGTGATTCCATGGAGTTGGAGGATGTTCTAGGCTGGGTTTAGAGCCAGAGATCTCAGAGCCCCTTCCAGTGCCCAAAGGGGCTCCAGAAGAGCTGGAGAGGGACTTGGAGAAGGGATGGAGGGACAGGACACAGGGAATGGCTTCCCACTGCCAGAGGGCAGGAATAGGTGGGATATTGGGAAGGAATTCCTGGCTGGGAGGGCGGGCAGGCCCTGGCACAGGTGCCCAGAGAAGCTGTGGCTGCCCCAGCCCTGGGAGTGTCCCAGGCCAGGCTGGACAGGGCTTGGAGCACCCTGGGCTGGTGGGAGGTGTCCCTGCCCATGGCAGGGGTGGCACTGGATGGGCTTTGAGGTCCCTTCCAATGCCCTTTGGACAGATTCATCCAGACAACAGAACCCACTGCTCAAAACTACACTACTCAAAACTTGGTCTCAGGATGGAACCAAGAAATGCTTCACCTTCTAAAATAAATATCTGAGTCCCACCAGCTGTGGAAAGACAGCCAAAAAAATGATGCCAGGCTGTAGGTGACCTCCCCCCTGCCCTGGGGCCACCCCATGTCACAGGCCCTGAGGGCTGGGAGGGATGACTATGACAAGAGGAGCCACTGGCCATGACTGAGTGGGCTCTGGAAGAGGGTGGGTTGCACTGCTGGGGTTGATGGAGGAGACTCAGCCCTGCATCTGTCCTGCAACTATCAGCAGTTTCTCCAAGAGAAGGAAGCAAAGCACGTCTGCTTTTTTTTTTTTTTTGGGCAAGGTTTGCTCAAGGAAATCACAATTTTCTGTTTAAGAGCTTTTACCACTTGCAAATTTGCTTTTCTTGTGTTTTACAGCTCCTTCCTGGCTGGGGCCCACAGCAGAAAACTTAATGGCAAGGGCAGGATGCTGGAGGGTTGGACTGATGCCACCAGGGGAAAGGCTTTCAGGAAGATGCTTTTGGGAGATGATTTCAGGAGATGTTTTCAGGAAGATGCTTTAGGGGGATGTTTTCAGGAGGATGTTTTTGGTAGATGCTTTCAGGAAGATGCTTTTGAGAGATGCCTTCAGGAGGTGGTTTCGGGAAGAGGCTTTTGGGAGGTGGTTTCAGGA
This sequence comes from Pithys albifrons albifrons, assembly GCF_047495875.1. Lineage (NCBI taxonomy): Eukaryota > Metazoa > Chordata > Aves > Passeriformes > Thamnophilidae > Pithys > Pithys albifrons. The sequence goes on from NC_092482.1 coordinate 4,309,097, forward strand.
AGATGCTTTGAGTAGATGGTTTCAGGAGATGATTCAGTTCCACCATCTCTGCTGTTCTCTCCAGGTCAGCCACAGAGGCTGCAGTGGGGACTCTTCTCTTGCTGGGCTCTGTTCTTCTCATACAATCACGTAATGATTTGGGTTGGAAGAGACCTCAAAGCCCACCCAGTCCCACCATGGGCAGGGACACCTCCCACCAGCCCAGGGTGCTCCAAGCCCTGTCCAACCTGGCCTGGGACACTCCCAGGGCTGGGGCAGCCACAGCTTCTCTGGGCACCTGTGCCAGGGCCTGCCCACCCTCCCAGACAGGAATTCCTTCCCAATATCCCACCTATCCCTGCCCTCTGGCAGTGGGAAGCCATTCCCTCTGTCCTGTCTCTCCATCCCTTGTCCCTCTCCAGCTCTCCTGGAGCTCCTTTGGGCACTGGAAGGGGCTCTGAGATCTCTGGCTCTAAACCCAGCCTAGAACATCCTCCAACAACTCCATGGAATCACAGGATTCCAGAATGGTTTGGGATGGAAGGAAACTTAAGGATTCCACCCCTGCCATGGGCAGGGACACCTCCCACCAGCCCAGGGTGCTCCAAGCCCTGTCCAACCTGGCCTGGGACACTCCCAGGGCTGGGGCAGCCACAGCTTCTCTGGGCACCTGTGCCAGGGCCTGCCCACCCTCCCAGGGAAGGTTTTTATCCTATTTATCCTCTAAGCTCTGGACAAGTGAGAGCTTTCCTGGCCACTTTATTAGAGACAAGAGCCTTGGAATGCTCTTCCACCTTTAACAGCAGGAGCTGCTGCTCTGGCAGTGAGTGCTGTCCCATCTGGCTTCCAAGTGAAGATGAGTGATGACTGGTTGAGAATTTCCTTCTGAAGTTTCCCCTCTGCCCTGAAGAGCTGCTTCCTCACTGCCCTGACCTGTGTCCTCCTCCCATCACGTCCTGCCTGGCCACAAACATGCCCAGCCCCAGAGCCCTGGCAGGGAAAGGAGCAGCACATGTTGGTTCTTTCATTACAAGCTGATTTGGTGCTGTATTAAAACATGAATAAGTGAGGAAGCAAAGCCAGGGCTCTGCTCCTTGCTGGCTGATATTAAAGCTCTAAATCAGGTTGCCCACAGAGCCATCTCTGGTGGCTTTGCAAATGAAAGAGGGAATTGGCCTCTTTTGTCTCTGGGGGAGGGAGCAAACCCTCTCAGTGGTTCCAATAAAGCACCTGCATCCTCCTGGAGCTGCCAGGTGGCACTTTGCAATGTTATAACTCACCACAAAGGGTTGTGCAGAGAAAAACACACGTGGGCTGAGACTCAGAGCAGCAAAGACCAGCAGTGGGCAGGTCAAGGTTTTGTGTCTTGCTGCCCTGACCTCCTGAAGCTGCAAATCCAGGGATGGACCTCTTAGGGTGTGGGGGTTTGTACCCCAGAAACCCACATTCAGCCTGAAACCCCACCCCAGAAATGTTCCCATGGCTGGAAGGACTGCAGGGACCATGGTGGGTGTCCTGGTTTAACCTCAGCTGGCAACTCATGCCACACATCCTGGTGTGCCAGACAGCCCTGGCACAGGGAGAAGCTGTGGCTGCCCCAGCCCTGGGAGTGTCCCAGGCCAGGTTGGACAGGGCTTGGAGCACCCTGGGCTGGTGGGAGGTGTCCCTGCCCATGGCAGGGGTGGCACTGGGTGGGCTTTAATGTTTCTCCCAACCCAAACCAGTCTGGGATTCTTTGATTAATAAATTCCATCTCCTGCCATGCTGGGGACACTGGAAGGAACAGGGCAATGTGACCAGACAGTGACCCCTCTGCTTTCCATCTGGGCTCTCCTCTTGGCTGCACCACAAACTCCTGGTACAGCCTTGCAGTTCCCCTGAACTCCCCTTGTCTTCTCTCCTCTTCTATAACACAAAATTGGGAAGGAATTCCTGGCTGGGAGGGTGGGCAGGCCCTGGCACAGGTGCCCAGAGAAGCTGTGTCTGCCCCAGCCCTGGGAGTGTCCCAGGCCAGGCTGGACAGGGCTTGGAGCACCCTGGGCGGGTGGGAGGTGTCCCTGCCCATGGCAGGGGGTGGGATCCTTAAGTTTTCCTCCATCCCAACCCATTCTGGAATCCTGTGATTCCATGGAGTTGGAGGATGTTCTAGGCTGGGTTTAGAGCCAGAGACCTGAGAGCCCCTTCCAGTGCCCAAAGGGGCTCCAGGAGAGCTGGAGAGGGACAAGGGATGGAGGGACAGGACACAGGGAATGGCTTCCCACTGCCAGAGGACAGGGACAGATGGGATACTGGGAAGGAATTCCTGGCTGGGAGGGTGGGCAGGCCCTGGCACAGGTGCCCAGAGAAGCTGTGGCTGCCCCAGCCCTGGGAGTGTCCCAGGCCAGGTTGGACAGGGCTTGGAGCACCCTGGGCTGGTGGGAGGTGTCCCTGCCCATGGCAGGGGTGGCACTGGGTGGGCTTTAAAGTCATCCTTGGGTCCTGTCCCTGCTCACATGGAGCAGAGCTGGAGCTGGAGCCCCTGGTGAGGTCTGACCTCAGTCTCCTCCTCAAGTGCCCTCAGCTGCTCTCTATGTGGCCCCTCCAGACCCTTCCCCATCTCTGTGCCCTCCTTTGGGTTCCCTGTAACACCTTTAGGTCTTTGGCCCAGAGAGATGCCCCCTGGGGGTCCCCAAGGACCATCCGTGCCATGTCCCATCTCCCTCCCTGTTCTGGCAGCAGGACAACCACCAGCTTTGAGATGGTTTTATCCTCGTTTTCCCAGTTCAGCCCCTTCAGGGAGGACAATCAGGGTTGCCATGGCAACGGGAGGATGACTTCTTAATTTGTGGGATTCTTTCACTAATTATTCCGAGAATTGTAATCCCATGAAAACTGGTTCCTTTGGAGGAATTCAGTTCTGAGCTGCACTGGCACTGAAGGAGAAGTTAAAAAGAGAGAAAAGCTGATGAAAATGGAAATGAAAATGAAAAAAAAAAATCTATTTCAGTGCATTTTCGTGGCTTGTTTCATGTGCCAACACGAACAAATGCCTGGTGTAATCCAGAAACAAAGGCCTGGAATGGGCCCTAAACTTGAATTATTCAGGAGTAATTCAAAGCATTTTCAGAGACTTTCTGAGGAACGTGAGTATGAGGCAGAACTAACACACATAACTGAAAATAAAATCCTGTCAGGCTGAATGGAGAGCAGAGATTTCAAGGGCTACTTAAATGGGAGGCACCAAAGGAAAAGGTAAATTTTCTAGTGTGATTTTCATCCCCAAATGTCTAAACTCAAGAAGTCTGGACTCAGAGGCAGCACTGCTTTAATGTTGCCCAGGGGAACAAACCCCGTGGGGTGCTCAGAGTGGGCAGGGAAGGCAAAGGAAGGTGGAGCTGGAGGTGCTGCCACCCCCAACTCATGCCAAGCAGGGGCCACCACAGAGGTGAACACCTTCAAATGCTGCTGATAAACAGCCCAGGAGAGAAGGATGAAAAAGCTGTTATTGGAGAGAGGGCAGGAATGTCAGTGGGAGCAGGGCAGGAATGTCACAGAATCCCAGAATCGGCTGGGTTGGAAGAGACCTCCCAGATCATCAAGTCCAACCCTTGGTCCAACTCCAGTCCCTTTACCAGATCATGGCACTCAGTGCCACGGCCAAGCTCAGCTGAAAAACCTCCAGGGATGGGGAATCCACCCCCTCTCTGGGCAGCCCATTCCAATCCCTGAGCACTCTCTCTGCAAAGAATTTCTTTCTCATCTCCAACTTCAATTTCCCCTGGCAGAGCTTGAGCCCATCGTGCCCCCTTGTCCTATTGCTGAGTGCCTGGGAGAAGAGACCAACCCCCACCTGGCCACAACTTCCCTTCAGGGAGTTCCAGACAGTGCTGAGGTCACCTCTGAGCCTCCTCTTCTCCAGGCTGAACACCCCCAGCTCCCTCAGCCTCTCCCCACAGCACTTGTGCTCCACTCCCTTCTCCAGCCTCGTTGCTCTTCTCAGTTGGGTTGGAAGAGACCTCTGAGATCACCAAGTCCAACCTTGATCCAACCCCACTGGGATCACTCTGGCACTCTGTGCCCTGGGCTGGTGATCACAGTGGGGTTGGATCAAGACATGTTGGATTCTCTGTCCCTGGAGGTGTTTCAGAGGACACTCAGAGCCACCTCCAGTCCCTTCTCCAGCCTCGTTGCTCTTCTCTGGCCCCGCTCCAGCCCCTCAATCTCTTGCCTCAACTGAGGGGCCCAGAACTGAACACAACACTCAAGGTGTGGCCTCCCCAAGGCAGAGTCCAGGGGAAGGGTCACTGCCCTGGGCCTGCTGGCCACACTAGTTTGGATCCAGGCCAGGATCCCCTTGGCCTTCTTGGCCACCTGGGCACACTGGTGGCTCCTGTTGAGCTTCCTGTCCCTCAGTCCCCCCAGGTCCCTCTGCCTGGCTGCTCTCCAGCCACTCTGTGCCCAGCCTGGAGCTCTGCAGGGCTTGGGGTGGCCAAAGGGCAGGACCTGCACTTGGCCTTGTTGAACTCCATCCCATTGCAATCAGCCCATCTCTCCAGTCTCTCCAGATCCCTCTGCAGAGCCCTCCTGCCTTCCAGCAGCTCGACACTCCCTCCCAACTTGGTGGCAGCAGCAAACTGGCTAATGATGGACTCAATATGTCAGAGGAATCAGGGCAGGAATGGCAGAGGGAGCAGGACAGGAATGGCAGAGAGAGCAGGACAGGAATGGCAGAGGGAGCAGGGCAGGAATGGCAGAGGGAGCAGGGCAGGAATGGCAGAGGGAGCAGGACAGGAATGGCAGAGAGAGCAGGGCAGGAATGGCAGAGGGAGCAGGACAGGAATGGCAGAGGGAGCAGGACAGGAATGGCAGAGGGAGCAGGGCAGGAATGGCAGAGGGAGCAGGACAGGAATGGCAGAGGGAGCAGGGCAGGAATGGCAGAGGGGGCAGGACAGGCTCTGACTGCTGAAAACCCCCTCTGCAAAGCCACTACTCCCCCTGTGCAATCAAATCCAGAGAGGTAACTGGGGCTGCAGGCTCAGGGCTGGTTTGGACTCTTTGCCCAGGGAATCCTCTCCCCTCCATCCCCACCCAGATTTGGAGGCTGGAGGCTGAGGGACACCACTGAACTATGAATGTGCATTAATATCTCTGCAGGCAGATGAAGAGGAGGAGGAGGAGGAAGGCACCCAGAGCAGCCTCACTGCTGGAGGATGTGGTGCAGAAATCTTCCCCCCAGAATTGTTCTACCACCAGAAAATGGTGGTTCATCCCCCTCTCAATGTGATTTTTATCTCACCTTTCTCTGGGGGACATGGGGATGGAGATGGAGCATTTCAGTGGCTTCCAACACCTTTGCTGCCCAGAGAAGCTGTGGCTGCCCCAGCCCTGGAATTGTCCAAGGCCAGGTTGGATGGGCTTGGAGCACCCTGGGCTGGTGGGAGGTGTCCCTGCCTGGGAATGGATGATTTTCAGGCCTTTTCCAACCCCAAACATTCTGTGCTTCAATGACCTCCCTTCAGAAGGCATTTCCCAAAATGCAGCCACTTGAATATTTTGAGTTTTCTTTCGAGGAGATTTTTTTTCCTTTTAATTGCTTTCATTTCACACCCCATTATAAATCCAAGCACAATATTAAAAGCACCGAAATCTAATAAAAATTTCAATTTTCTCTCTATATTAAAAAGCCATTTAACTGAGCCAGAGCTACTTTGGAAGGGATCAGATTTAATTTCAAAGGAAACATCAGCACTGAACATGATCTTCTTGTTTGGAAAGGTGAACTCCTTTAAGTAGCTGAGCTCCCTCTGCTCAGGGGAGCTCTGGGTGCCCACTTTGAACTCACTGCCAGCAGGAATTTAAGTGACAGGTGAGTCCAAAACCAGTCAGGGAAAGGCTGAGAAATAGAGAGAGACTTTTAGGACCATGAGCATCTTCACCAAAGTCCTTCTTCTTCCAGACCTGCAGGGAAGATGAAGGGTCTGGAGAAAAGGAGGCTCAGGGGGGACCTTCTCACTCTCCCCAACTCCCTGATGGATCCAAGGAGGGGATTTGGGCTCTGCTCCAGGAACAGGGACAGGAGGAGAGGGAATGGCCTCATGTTATGCCAAAAGAGGTTTAGGTTGGATTTTAGGGAAAATTTCTTCATGGAAAAGGTGGTCAGGCTTTGGAAGGGGCTGCCCAGGGAGGTTTGGAGTGCCCACCCTTGGAGGGGTTTCACAGCCCTGTGGAAGTGGCACTTGGGGACATGGTCAGTGGTGGCCTTGGCAGTGCTGGGTTAACTCAGTTGGACTCGATGGGCTCAGAGGACTTTTGCAACCTGAATCATTCTGTGCTTCTCACACAAACCACTCTCCTGGACTGCAGCCCTCACTGCTTTTGCTTTTGTATTTTTTCCCCTTTTCCTGTTCAAGCCCAGAGGGAAACAAGAACAGCAACCAGCAGAAAACACAGCGATTTCCAGCGTTAGAAGTGCAGAACATCCTGGCCCAGGGCGAGGGGACCACGAGCTGAGCCCCATGTGGCACCAAAGCACCTCCTGTCATGTTTAAAACATCCCATGGCTCTGTCTGCAAAGCCAGTCCTGACTTTCCCAGTGCCAGCCTTGCCCTGGGTCGCGCTTTTGGGGGGGCTCAGGAGGGGCTGTGGGAGCAGAGGGGGTCGCACAGGTGGGGGATCCTTCTCCATCTCCTTTTCCTCCCCGAATAAATCCCTTTCCCGGCGTTTCGGGCTGGGCTGGATCGCTCACCCTGAGCGTTGCAGCAGGGGCTGCAGACACCAGAGGGCAGGCACAGGCTGTGCAAAGGAGCTGCTCGCTGCTCCTGTGCCCCTCAAACACCCTGGCCCTGCTGGCCCCCTGCACCAGCCCATCCCTGGGAAAGAGGAAAAAGGGGATTTTCCTCAGGGATGAGTGTTCTGACCCTGCTGACTCCTCTGCCTGAAGCAGATTGAAAATACTGAAGTCAGTGAAGGGGCTGAGGTTGGGCTTTGAGTCCCCAAAGCAGCTGCTTCACCCCGTGGATGCTTTGCCCATCCCTGGGTGTTCCCAGGACTCTCTGCCCATCCCTGGTTGTTTCCAGAACTCTCTGCCCATCCCTGGTTGTTCCCCGGACTCTCTGCCCATCCCTGGGTGCTCCCAGGACTCTCTGCCCTTCCCTGGTTGTTTCCAGAACTCTCTGCCCATCCCTGGGTGTTCCCAGGACTCTCTGCCCTTCCCTGGGTGTTCCCAGGACTCTCTGCCCTTCCCTGGGTGTTCCCAGGACTCTCTGCCCATCCCTGGGTGTTCCCAGGACTCTCTGCCCTTCCCTGGGTGTTCCCAGGACTCTCTGCCCATCCCTGGTTGTTCCCAGGACTCTCTGCCCATCCCTGGGTGTTCCCAGGACTCTCTGCCCATCCCTGGTTGTTCCCAGGACTCTCTGCCCATCCCTGGGTGTTCCCAGGACTCTCTGCCCTTCCCTGGTTGTTTCCAGAACTCTCTGCCCTTCCCTGGTTGTTTCCAGAACTCTCTGCCCATCTCTGGTTGTTCCCAGGACTCTCTGCCCATCCCTGGGTGTTCCCAGGACTCTCTGCCATTCCCTGAGTTATCTCAGGACTCTCTGCCCATCCCTGGGTATTTCCAGGATGCTCTGCCCTTCCCTGGTTGTTTCCAGAACTCTCTGCCCATCCCTGGTTGTTCCCAGGACTCTCTGCCCATCCCTGGGTGTTCCCAGGACTCTCTGCCCATCCCTGGTTGTTTCCAGGACTCTCTGCCATTCCCTGGGTGTTCCCAGGACTCTCTGCCCATCCCTGGGTGTTCCCAGGACTCTCTGCCCTTCCCTGAGTGATCTCAGGACTCTCTACCCATCCCTGGGTATTTCCAGGATGCTCTGCCCTTCCCTTGGTGTTCCCAGGACTCTCTGCCATTCCCTGGGTGTTCCCAGGACTCTTTGCCATCCCTGGGTGTTCCCAGGACTCTCTGTCCATCCCTGGGTGTTCCCAGGACTCTCTGCCATTCCCTGCATGTTTCCAGAACTCTGCCATTCCCTGGGTGTTCCCAGAACTCTCTGCCATTCCCTGGGTGTTTCCAGGACTCTCTGCCCTTCCCTGAGTGTTCCCAGGACTCTCTGCCCATCCCTGGGTGTTCCCAGGACTCTCTGCCCATCCCTGGGTGTTCTCAAGACTCTCTGCCATTCCCTGGGTGTTCCCAGAACTCTCTGCCATTCCCTGGGTGTTTCCAGGACTCTCTGCCCTTCCCTGAGTGTTCCCAGGACTCTCTGCCATTCCCTGAGTGTTCCCAGGACTCTCTGCCCATCCCTGAGTGTTCCCAGGACTCTCTGCCACTCCCTGGGTGTTCCCAGAACTCTCTGCCATTCCCTGGGTGTTCCCAGGACTCTCTGCCATTCCCTGGGTGTTCCCAGGACTCTCTCCCATTCCCTGGGTGTTCCCTGGATGCTCTGCCATTCCCTGGATGCTCTGCCATTCCCTGGCTATTCCCACTCAAGGGCACTGCAGGTGTCCTTGGCTGGGCTCTGCCATCTCAGGGGGGTTTATGGCACCAGCCAGGCTGCTCTGTCCTCACCCTGGGCACCCCCTGCACAGAGGGTGCTCACGGGGGTGGTGAGAGGTGCCAATGGCCCTTACCAGCCCTCACAACCCATCACTCTCCCCCTTTGCTGGTGCCACTTCGCTGGTGCCATCCCACAGAGCATCCCCAGGCACTGCTTCCTTTGGCTGATGGCACATCCTGGGCACAACCTGAGCCACAGGCACTCACTGGGGAGTGAGGGTGCCCAGAGAAGCTGTGGCTGCCCCAGCCCTGGGAGTGTCCCAGGCCAGGCTGGACAGGGCTTGGAGCACCTGGGCTGGTGGGAGGTGTCCCTGCCCATGGCAGGGGTGAGATCCTTAAGTTTCTCTCCATCCCAAACCATTCTGGAATCCTGTGATTCCATGGAGTTGGAGGATGTTCTAGACTGGATTTAGAGCCAGAGACCTGAGAGCCTCTTCCAGTGCCCAAAGGGGCTCCAGGAGAGCTGGAGAGGGACAAGGAACAAAGGATGGAGGGACAGGACACAGGGAATGGCTTCCCACTGCCAGAGGGCAGGGACAGATGGGATATTGGGAAGGAATTTCTGGCTGGGAGGGTGGGCAGGCCCTGGCACAGGTACCCAGAGAAGCTGTGGCTGCCCCAGCCCTGGGAGTGTCCCAGGCCAGGTTGGACAGGGCTTGGAGCACCCTGGGCTGGTGGGAGGTGTCCCTGCCCATGGCAGGGGTGGGATGGGAGGGTTTTAAGGCCCTTCCCAACCCAAACCCTTCATGATGCCATGATTTGCCTGCCTGGTTTGTCCCCATCCCCAGGAGCAGTGGAGCAGAGCCTGGGCAGCCACTGGCAGTGCCAGCAGCACTGCTGGGCACGGAGCTTTGCCCTCCAGGCTGCAGCCAAGGCTCTCTCCACACTGAAACAATCAAAGGCAGCAGATGGTTCATGGTGTGAATTACAGCAGAGGGGACTGTGAAGGCAGCCACGAGAACAAATGGAAGCATTAACACACCGGGCCAGCCAATGCAGGCTGGGGAGGAGGGACATCTGCAGATGGGCTGGGAAGGAATGGGCAGGAAAGAGCCCATTCCCATCACAGGAAAATTTTTGGGGAGTGAAATAGCCTTGTGCCTGGCTGTGCAGGGATGGGGAGCACAAAGGCAGACAGGAAACGAGGTCTGGGCCTGGGGGCAGAGGTGCTGTGCCCCCTCTGTCCTCCTGGCTGCTTTAATTCTGGTTTACAGGTTGGTTGGGTCTTCTCTACCCTCCTGAAAAGGGCATGGCAAGGTGCAGGAGGTTTGACCACCTCACCTTTGGCTTAGTTTCTGCTTAATAAAGCAGAAAAATACCCTGAGATCAGCTCAGTTGGCTAAAAGTTGGTTGTAACAATGCCAAGGTCATGGGTTCAATCCCCTGTGTGGGCCATTGACTTCAGAGTTGGACTCGATGATCTTTGTGGGCCCCTTCCAGCTCAGAATAGTCTGGGATTCTGTAATGTTTCTCTCTCCCTGTGAAATGGGCTTGCACTCAGGGCTTGGCTTTAGCCACGGGCAGGACCCAGGAGGAGGGAGCAGGGTTTGTGTTTCAGGGCTGATGTGGATTCCTACACCACCCCCTGAGGCAGCTCCTGCTCCCTCTGTGTCCCAGCCAGCCCTGAGGACACAGCCCTGGAGCCTTCTGGCTGCAGGAGGAGGGTTCAGCTTTGGGGCAGCAACCTGGTGTGCTGCAAAGACCCACTGGGAACTTCAGCTTGTGGCTCCCGAGTCCTTTGTCCCCTCCCTGCCTCAGTTTGCCTGGTGTGGAATGGAGAGAGAAGTGTTGGAGCAGTGTGGGACGAGCAGCTCAGCCTGAGATACCCCTGTGGGCATATCCATGCCAGGGATGCCACAGCTGGGTTTGCCTTTGGCTGCCAGGGCCAAATGTGGCTTTAGAAGTAACAAAAGCTGAAATGATCTTGTCTCTGGGTGAAAATCATCATGGCCTGAGGACAAGGGACTCAGGGGTCTGTCAGTGAAGGTGAAGCACCTGGAAGGTGAAGGGGCCAAATGGTGCAAAGGCTGTTTCAGGGTCTGCTCTTGGGGTAACAGCACTTGGGGTTATAAATTCAGAAACTGGGCTCGTTTTGTCCCATTGTCATCTTTGGGCTTGGCCTTAAGGTCGTTCCATGGGGGGCTGAGGGCCACAAGGCATCCCCCTGCAGACTGTGACAGGTTCTGTCTGTGCTTGGACCTTCTGCTCCCACCTCATCCCAGCTGGGAAAGTCACCTCCTGGGTGCTGCCCTGGCCCTGGGACCCTCACCTGCTGTAGTGCTGAGTGCTGTACAGAGGCAGAAATCCTGATCTTGAATTCTGGATCTGAACCAAACCAGGCAAAAACCAGGCAAAAATCCTGCTGTGCCCTCCAGCCCCTGCTCAGATCCCCCTCATCTCTGGGCTGACCCCCCTCACTGCCGTTCCTGCAGCAGGCACCGGGGATGTTCTCATGGATGGAGGCGTCGGCACAGGATCTGCAGCATCTCCCGGGTAGGAAACCGTTCCCGTTTGCCTCCTCCCGCCTCCTCCTTCCCACCCTCCCGGCCGAACGCACATCTGGGAGCGCCTTCCCCAATCCCACCCATCCCAGCTGCGGCAAACGGAACATCTGGAGCCGCTGCTGCCTCGGAGCCTTCCCAGCCTCGCTGGGTAGAGCCCCTGGGGTGGGTTGAGCCCGGGGGGAGCAGGAGGCCCTCCGGACCCACGGGGGCACAGCCTGGCACAGACTCACCCTCTGTGAGGCTGGAGCTGGGGGGCTCCGATGGCACCCCCTCTCCCTGCCCTGCCCGGGCTCTCGGGATCGCTGTGACTCGGGGCTGCCAGCGCTTCTCCCTGGCGGTCCTGCAGAGCAGGGGAGCCCCGGCACACGGACAGAGGACAGGAGAGATGCTGCAGCCCCTCCGCTGCCTCTGCCCATCCCCACCGAGCCGTGCCCTGCCTGATTTTTGCTCTGAGCTGCCGAGTGATGGAGAAGAGGCTTCACTGCGCCGCTTTCTGCCGCGCCGCTCTGCGTGGAGCTGAGCAGCAATTCCCTTCGCTTTCCTTTGGTTTTTAAGCCTTTCCCTTCCCGTTTTCCTCCCCTCTCTGAATCAGCTGCCCACCTTTCCCCGAGAGAAGCCCTCACAAAATCGCACCGGCAGCACAGGGTGGGTTTTTGGGGTTGGATTTGCTGCTGGGGAGGAGGGGAGATGCCCAAATCCTGCAGCTCCATCTGCGGAGCTCGGGGAGCATCACCCGCCGGGTCTGAAGGCATCAGCTCCGGGAAACAGCATCGTCGCCTTTCCGCGCTAGTTAACAGCCTGTGAGCCGCCTCGGCTTGTTTTAAACTCGCTCGCTTTATCTCCTCTCCCCTCGGCTCGTGTGTGTCTGTCTCTGTGTGTGTCTGTGTGTGTGTGTGTGCAGGGGGAGGACCGCACTGCCATTGGCTCGGCGTTCGCTGCCCACCCACATCCCTTCCACATCACCTTGGTGTCTCCCTAAATAAAACCAAGCCCTCCTTATCGCACCGAGGAAATCAAGAGCGAGAGTTTGAATGGATTTTTATATAAATATTTACCCCCACGAAGCCACTGCTGAGCTCGTGGGATAAACTGGCAGCAGCTGCTCTGCCTTTCCTTCTCCCTCCCACCCCTTGAAGGGTTGGATTCCTTGAGAAGAGGAGAGCTCCAGATCCCCCAGTTCCAGCTCCAGGCTGTGCCCCAAAGCAGTGGCAGGGTTGAACTTCGCTATGGATCTGAAGGACAGCACCAGTGAGGGCAGCATGGGCAGCCTGCAGCCTTCCAGCATCCAGATCTTCGCCAACACCACCACACTCCACGGGATCCGCCACGTCTTCGTCTACGGGCCGGTGACCCTCCGGCGCCTGCTCTGGACCTTGGCCTTTGTGGGCTCACTGGGGCTCCTCCTGGTTGAGAGCTCGGACAGGGTGGCTTTCTACTTCTCCTACCAGCACGTGACCAAAGTGGATGAGGTCGTGGCCAACAGCTTGGTCTTCCCTGCTGTCACCATCTGTAACCTCAATGAGTTCCGCTTCTCCAGGCTCACCACCAACGACCTGTACCACGCTGGGGAGCTCCTGGCTCTGCTGGATGTCAACCTGCAGATCCCCAACCCTCACCTGGCTGACCCTGCTGTCTTGGCCATCCTGCAGGAGAAGGCCAACTTCAAGCACTACAAACCCAAAGTTTTCAACATGCAGGAGTTCCTGGCGCGTGTCGGTCACGACCTGAAGGATATGATGCTGTACTGCAAGTTCAAAGGGCAGGAGTGCAACCATGAGGACTTCAAAACTGTGAGTAGGAGCAGACACTCTGCTTTTCTCTTCTCTGGGCATGAGGATGGTGGTGGTGCAGGACCAGGAGGTCGCTGGCACAGCCATGTGGGCTCGGCGTGGTGAGTGAAGGCTCTGGTGTGGCAGAGGAGGAGCAGGAGCAGCCTGTTGAGCTGGAGTTTGTTTGTTGGAGTCCTGTTGGGGGTGTTTTGTGGGGCCAGACCTGCAAGGGGCTTGCAGCAGGTCCAGCCTCCATCCTGCAGGAGGCCCAGGTGGCTGCTTGGTGTGAGACCAGGGCTTCAGATGGGTCCTGCTGAACATCAGGGGGGCTTTGGGGCTCTCTTGCTGTGGGCAGTGGATGTCAGGAGCTGGAGGAAGGGCTGGCAAGAGGCCAGCAAGAAGGGCAGGAGCTCGGGGCTGCTCTGAGTGGTGTCCAGCTGCATTTCCTCAGGTGTTTGTAGCTTTGTTGGAATCGTGGAAGGGGAAATTTTTCTGCTTGTTCCTGGTGTTTGTGGCTCATAAATCCTGGTTTTCTGCAGAGTGTGGGCACCAGCTGGGTACCTCCCTGGTGCTGTGTCCTTCCTGGTGCTGTGCTGGAGAGAAGGGAGGGGGGAAAGAGAGGAAGAGGATGAGAAATGAGGCTGAGCTCTGAGCCCAGTCTGCTCTGAGGCTGGGGGAGGTGGAGCGAGCCGTGAGCTTGAGCATCCTGAGAGAAGCAGCCACTGCTCAGCTCCAGCTCCAGCTCCTGGCTGGCACCCTGATGGCAGTGCAGGCTGGCCTGGGTGCCTGGACTGGCAGAAAGTGTCAGTGCAAAATGAACATAAGGAGCAGGTTGTCTGGAAGAAGTGATGCCCTCCCTGTGCTGCTGGGGAGGGCGAGGGGGCTGCAGAGGGGGCTGCTCTCACAGGCTGCAGCTTTGAGTCCCATCCTGGCTGAGATGTGGACTGGGCTAAGCCACACTGTGCTCTCAGGCCCTGCTGAGGTCTGGGGAGGTTGGTGGTCCTGGAGTCAGGTGGTTGTTCCTCTGGGAGTGATGCTGCTTGTTCTGCCCTGTGTCCTGCAGGGGCCATGGCAGGTTTGGTGCTGGTCTGGCTTGTCAGCAGGAGCTTTGTCTGGTTTGTCAGCAGGAGCTTTGTCTGGTTCATCAGCAGGAGCTTTGTCTGGTTTGTCAGAAGGATCTTTACCTGGTTTGGGGAGAAGGGAATGTTTTCTGTCTCTGCTGCTTTTGGATCTTCTGGCAAATGAGCCCAACTGACTCTCACTCCAAAGTCTCTGCCATCACCCAGACTGTGCTCTCTGTAGCAGGAACACAGAATTTCATGCCTCAGTTTTTGCCTGTGCACGTCCCTGATGCTTTGCCCCTTTCAAACTGGATATCCAAGCAAACCACTGCCCTGTTTCTGCTCCCTGGGCAGGGCTGAGCAGAGCGTGGGGGGTCATGTGAGTCACGGGAACGTGTGGACAAGTCCCAAGGAGAGGAGCTTGTTAAAGAAAAGCCATGTGTGACCAGGTGTGGAGAGTGGGATGGAAAAGGAGACACAGGGACAGAAGACTTGGGGAGGGAGGACAGATCTCAACAGGATGGACAGACCTCCCTTACCTGTAGTGAGAGTGTGGGCAGCAGGAGCTATTTTGCTCATGGGCTTCCCAATAATGAAGTAGACACGGGCCAAAAGCAAAAGCCTCAAAGCCAGGGAGCAAAGAGCAACTCCAAACATCTGCAGGGCTTAAAACAGCAAATCCTTTTCTCAGAGAAGGCAGGACCTCTTGGCAGCCCCCTGGGACAAACTGAGGTGTCAGGCCTGGCTGTTTAGTAGCTGCTCCTGAATAATGAATTATTTCCTTTCTTTTCCTTAGGGGGTACAGTAGTTTCCAGAAAGACAAACATTCCCTGTCTGCCAAATAAATGCTCTGCTAAAACAGAGCAGGGCCAGTTAAAAACAGGCAGGATATTGTGGCCTGACAGTGCTTGGCCTTGTCAAAGTGCTGGAGAGATTCAGTGCAATAACTGAGCCCAGCAGGTCCTGGATGATCCAGAAGACAGCACTGCTTGTTGTGCCTCTCCAACAGGCAGGGGTTCAGTCTCCCTGACTCCAGGTAATCCCTCAGGTTATGGAAATCCTGGAAGCATCACTCAGCAGGGACACAACAACCCTGCCTCCCTTCCAGATTTTACTTCTCAGAGATAAGAGGCAGCAAAAGGCAGCTGCTTGAAGGATGAGTAGGTTTTTCCACTGGGAGAAAAGCTGGAAAGGTCTTTGAGCTGCCTCCAGGCTGAATCACAACCTCATGTCCTGGATGAATTTTGCATTTCATCACCATCAACCTGTTGCAGCTGCACAGGGAGCTCTGTGACAGCCCATCCATCCTGCTGGAGAAGCCTCATCTGAGCTGTTCCCTGAGGGCAAACAGGGTGTAAATCCCGGAGCAGCTTTGGGAAGGACTGCAGGGCTTTTTTTTTTTTCTCTGTACTCCCTAAATTCAGACCCCTGGGAGCACGAGAGGCAGGAGCTTTGCAGCAGGAGGCTGCACCAGAGCAGGAACTCTGCAATCAGGTGCTGCTGGAGAAGTCAGGGCTGTCCTTGTGGTGCATGGAGGGGCGTGTGGTGGGCACAGAGTCCCTGGATAAAGCCCACGGTGCTGCTGGCACGTGGGAAAACAGGAGCTGGAATGGCACTTTGCAAACATGACTTCACCCTCCTTCTTCCCTGTAGAAATTCCTTGTTGAGCTCCTTTTTCCCTGTAGAAATTCCTTGTTACCCTCCTTTTTCCCTGTTGAAATTCCTTGTTGAGCTCCTTCTTCCCTGTTGAAATTCCTTGTTACCCCCTTCTTCCCTGTCGAAATTCCTTGTTGAGCTCCTTCTTCCCTGTTGAAATTCCTTGTTGAACTCCTTCTTCCCTGTTGAAATTCCTTGTTACCCCCTTCTTCCCTGTTGAAATTCCTTGTTCCTCTCCTGCTTCCCTGTTGAAATTCCTTGTTGAGCTCCTTCTTCCCTGTTGAAATTCCTTGTTCCTCTCCTGCTTCCCTGTTGAAATTCCTTCTTACCCTCCTTCTTCCCTGTTGAAATTCCTTGTTACCCTCCTTTTTCCCTGTTGAAATTCCTTGTTACTCTCCTGCTTCCCTGCTGAAATTCCTTCTCACCCTCTTTCTTCCCTGTAGAAATTCCTTGTTAACCTCCTTCTTCCCTGTTGAAATTCCTTCTTACCCTCCTTCTTCCCTGTTGAAATTCCTTGTTACCCTCCTGCTTCCCTGTTGAAATTCCTTGTTACCCCCTTCTTCCCTTTGAAATTCCTTGTTACCCTTTTTTTCCCTGTTGAAATTCCTTGTTCCTCTCCTGCTTCCCTGTCGAAATTCCTTCTTACCCTCCTTCTTCCCTGTTGAAATTCCTTGTTCCTCTCCTGCTTCCCTGCTGAAATTCCTTGTTGAGCTCCTTCTTCCCTGCTGAAATTCCTTCTTACTCTCCTTCTTCTCCATTTAAATTGCTTTACTGACAGGATTTGAGCCGTGCTCCCCCTCCATTCCCTATTTTCCCCCCAGGATGTTGGCTCTGGGACATGTCCCACATTAAGGTGTCCCCAGAGGAGTGAGTCCCCCCGGGCTTTTCTGCAGGGACACCCCAGAGGGACCAGCAAGGTGGTGCTGATCCTGCTCTGGCCCTGCAGGGCAAGGAGCAGCAGATGAGACAATGCAGAGCTCTGCTCTAGGCAAGGCACTGAAGGAGAGAAAACTGGCAGAACATGCTTAGCAAACCCATTCCCTTGGAGGGTTTGGAGGAGAAAATGCTGAAGAAATCCTTTCTTTTCTTTCTGTCTTGCTCCTGCCAGAAGGTCCTGGTTGGAGATGACCTGGCAGATGGGATTTTTCTGAGGGAGCTGTGCTCATGCTGCTTGTTGGGACTTCAAGGTCCTCCCCTGACACTGCTGTTGGTGGCTTCTCAGTGCTGGGATTTTCTGGGAGTCTCTGAGGTGTTCCTGGGTCTCTTAGGGTGGCTCCTGGTCCTTTGCTGTCCCAAGGGAGACTCTGTGGGTGTTCCTGGGACTCTTGGGGTGGCTCCTGGTCCTTTGCTGTCCCAAGGGAGACTCTGTGGGTGTTCCTGGGACTCTTGGGGTGGCTCCTGGTCCTTTGCTGTCCTGAAGGATTCTCCGAGGTGTTCCTGCGACTCCTGGGGTGGCTCCTGGTCCTTTGCTGTCCCAAAGGAGTCTCTGTGGGTGTTCCTGGGACTCTTGGGGTGGCTCCTGGTTCTTTGCTGTCCTGAAGGTTTCTCTGAGGTGTTCCTGGGATTCCTGGGGTGGCTCATTATCCTTTGCTGTCCCAAGGGAGTCTCTGTGGTTGTTTCTGGGACTCTTGGGGTGGCTCCTGGTCCTTTCCCGTCCCAAGGGAGACTCTGTGGGTGTTCCTGGGACTCTTGGGGTGGCTCCTGGTTCTTTGCTGTCCTGAGCTGGGCAATGGGAAGGGAGCTCTGAGGGGAGAATTTCGTGTGTGGCACAGCAAATGCGTGGGAGAAAATTCATGAAAACCCTTTCAGCCCCTGGGGCAGACACAGAATGAGGGGTGGGATGGCCTGGCAGTGGATCCTGGGAGTGTGAGCAGCAGGGCCGTGGAAAATCTCAGTGCCACCTTGCTGAGGAACGACCCCCAGCAGCCCAGCTGGTCCAGGCTGTGGCAGGGGGTGTGCCCTGGAGGTTCTGGTGGGTGCCCTGGAGGTTCTGGTGGGTGCCCTGGAGGTTCTGGGATGTGCCCTGGAGGTTCTGGTCTTGGGGTTGTAGTTTGTGCTCTGAAGATTCTTGTGTGTGCCTTGAAGGTTCTCGTGTGTGCCCTGGAGGTTCTGGTGGGTGCCCTGGAGGTTCTGGTGTGTGCCTTGAAGGTTCTGGTGGGTGCCCTGGAGGTTCTGGGGTGTGCCTTGAAGGTTCTGGTGGGTGCCCTGAAGGTTCTGGTGGGTGCCCTGGAGGTTCTGGTGGGTGCCCTGGAGGTTCTGGGGTGTGACCTGAAGGTTCTGGTGGGTGCCCTGGAGGTTCTGGTGTGTGCCCTGGAGGTTCTGCTGGGTGCCCTGAAGGTTCTGGTGGGTGCCCTGGAGGTTCTGGTGTGTGCCCTGGAGGTTCTGCTGGGTGCCCTGAAGGTTCTGGTGGGTGCCCTGGAGGTTCTGGGGTGTGCCCTGAAGGTTCTGCTGGGTGCTTTGGAGGTTCTGGTGGGTGCCCTGGAGGTTCTGGGGTGTGCCCTGAAGGTTCTGGGGTGTGACCTGAAGGTTCTGGTGGGTGCCCTGGAGGTTCTGGGGTGTGCCCTGAAGGTTCTGGTGTGTGCCCTGGAGGTTCTGCTGGGTGCCCTGGAGGTTCTGGGGTGTGCCCTAAAGGTTCTGCTGGGTGCCCTAAAGGTTCTGCTGGGTGCTTTGGAGGTTCTGGTGGGTGCCCTGGAGGTTCTGCTGGGTGCCCTGAAGGTTCTGGTGGGTGCCCTGGAGGTTCTGGGGGGTGCCCTGGAAGTTCTGGTGGGTGCCCTGGAGGTTCTGGGGGGTGCCCTGGAAGTTCTGCTGGGTGCCCTGAAGGTTCTGGGGTGTGCCCTGGAGGTTCTGGTGGGTGCCCTAAAGGTTCTGGTGGGTGCCCTGGAGGTTCTGGTGGGTGTGACCTGAAGGTTCTGGTGGGTGCCCTGAAGGTTCTGGTGGGTGCCCTGGAGGTTCTGGGGGGTGCCCTGGAAGTTCTGGTGGGTGCCCTGGAGGTTCTGGGGTGTGACCAGAAGGTTCTGCTGGGTGCCCTGAAGGTTCTGGTGTGTGCTCTGGAGGTTCTGGTGGGTGCCCTGAAGGTTCTGGTGGGTGCCTTGAAGGTTCTGGGGAGTGCCCTGAAGGTTCTGGTGGGTGCCCTGGAGGTTCTGGTGGGTGCCCTGGAGGTTCTGGTGGGTGCCCTGGAGGTTCTGGGGTGTGCCCTGAAGGTTCTGCTGGGTGCTTTGGAGGTTCTGGTGGGTGCCCTGGAGGTTCTGGGGTGTGCCCTGAAGGTTCTGGGGTGTGCCCTGGAGGTTCTGCTGGGTGCCCTGGAGGTTCTGGGGTGTGCCCTAAAGGTTCTGCTGAGTGCTCTAAAGGTTCTGCTGGGTGCTTTGGAGGTTCTGGGGTGTGCTCGGAAGGTTCTGGTGTGTGCCCTGAAGGTTCTGGTGGATCCCCTGGAGGTTCTGGCGTGGGAACACCTTTCCAGGCAGGTCCTTTGCCCAATGAATGTGTGGCTGGGCTTCCTCAGCAGTCAATTCATTGCAGGTAACACAATTGTTTCCCCTGTGCCTCTTTATTTGCAGTGACCATGACAATGGAAGGCTGGAACTCATTTGTTTTCCATCCACATTCTTCTGACAGACAGGGGCCACATAATGGAGAGGATCTCATGTGAATATTGCTGTTTTAAGACACAAGTTTCTGTCAACCTGTCTGTCTTTTCCCATCCATAATTTTTCTCCCATTCTTTCCGGTGCATCCATGAGGTCAGTGTGGAGTGAGTGGCTTTGCTTTGTCAATTAATTAGTCCATTCCCAACTCCCATTTACAACTTCCACTTCCCTCAATAAGAAAATATCAGGATAGTGGCTGCAGAAGGGTAAAGTAATGCTTGAAAACTCACCAGGAGGTTTCATGGGTGGATGGGATGAATATTCATGGATAAATCTTCCTGGGTTTGGATGGTTAATGGACTTAAAATCCAAGAGAGAAAAGGCTGTGGGGTTTTCTTCATGACAAAGCCAATTTTAAATCCTGTACTACTGAAAGTATAAACATGGGGTGAAACAACTCCCATGGGACAGAAACTTCAGAAGTGAAGCTGCAGGTTGTGGACATTGGGAGAGAAACTTCAGAAGTGAAGCTGCAGGTTGTGGACATTGGGACAGAAACTTCAGAAGTGAAGGTGCAGGTTGTGGACTTGGGACAGAAACTTCAGAAGTGAAGCTGCAGGTTGTGGACATTGGGACAGAAACTTCAGAAGTGAAGGTGCAGGTTGTGGACTTGGGACAGAAACTTCAGAAGTGAAGCTGCAGGTTGTGGACTTGGGCCATTGGTGCTCCACACTGGAGATGTTGGTCTGACTCAAGTTGGTCTGACAGTGATAAAATCCTCCTCAAAGTTCTTTTGAAATGTCTGTGTTTGGTTCTGGTTGGAGCTGCCCCTTGGCCATTCTGCCCTCCCTCCCTGGGGCTTTGAGATGGGGAACAACCCAAACATCTGAGATGGGTCCCAAAGGGGCACAGCCACAGTGCCAGGCACAGCTGGAGAGCAGAGGGTTGAGAGCAGAGGGAGAGGAGACACAGGGAGGGCCCTGAAGGAGCTGAAACAAACCCCTTCTGTGTGTAAGAGCCAGCTGAGGGCTCAGCCTTCCCCTGCCATGCACCTGACACTGTGTTTGAGGGAGAGCAGGAACCCCTCTTGGCTTCCAAGCCACTCCCATTCATCACAGCCATTCATCAGGAGGCCAAGGGAGAGCTCCTGTCCCCTCCCCACCACACCTGGCCAGGGTTTGCACTCCAAGCAGCATCTGGAGCTCAGGCAAAGTGCAAGTGCTGCCCTCTGGGTGAGGAAGAAATGCTGAGCAAGAAGGATGTCATTAGAGATTCCAGGACAACAGGAGATGGTTGTGGGTGGCAAGGCTAGACCAGAATTGTCCTGGGAGTTGTAGGAGCCTCCCCTTTGCCTTGGGAATACCTCTGAGTCCTGCTTCTGTTCAGTTCTGGGCCCCTCAGTTGAGGAAAGAGATTGAGGGGCTGGAGCGGGGCCAGAGAAGAGCAACGAGGCTGGAGAAGGGACTGGATGTGGCTCTGAGTCTCCTCTTAAACACCTCCAGGGACAGAGAATCCAACATGTCTTGATCCAACCCCACTGTGACCACCAGCCCAGGGCACTCTGTGATCACCACCACTCTGTGCCCTGGGCTGGTGATCACAGTGGGGTTGGATCAAGGGTTGGACTGGATGATCTCAGAGGTCTCTTCCAACCCAAGTGAGAAGAGCAACGAGGCTGGAGAAGGGACTGGAGCACAAGTGCTGTGGGGAGAGGCTGAGGGAGCTGGGGGTGTTCAGCCTGGAGAAGAGGAGGCTCAGAGGTGACCTCAGCACTGTCTGGAACTGCCTGAAGGGACGTTCTGGCCAGGTGTGGGTTGGTCTCTTCTCCCAGGCACTCAGCAATAGGACAAGGGGGCACGATGGGCTCAAGCTCTGCCAGGGGAAATTGAAGTTGGAGATGAGAAAGAAATTCTTTGCAGAGAGAGTGCTCAGGGATTGGAATGGGCTGCCCAGAGAGGGGGTGGATTCCCCATCCCTGAAGGTTTTTCAGCTGAGCTTGGCCGTGGCACTGAGTGCCATGATCTGGTAAAGGGACTGGAGTTGGCCCAAGGGTTGGACTTGATGATCTCGGAGGTCTTTTCCAACCCAATCCATTCTAGGATTCTGTGGATGTGGCACTGACTGAGAATCCACCATGTCTTGATCCAACCCTACTGTGATCACCAGCCCAGGGCACTCAGTGCCCTGGGCTGGTGATCACAGTGGGGTTGGATCAAGGGTTGGACTTGATGATCTCGGAGGTCTTTTCCAACCCAATCCATTCTGTGATTCTGAAGAGTCTGCAGGCTGAGCAGCATCCCTGACTAAGGTGGGCACCTCCCTCCCACTTTGGAATGCTGGTAGATGTGGAAGGGTGTTCATAAACCCCAATTATCCCTCCATTTGCTGTGCCCGTGGCTGCTGGTTGGACCAATGAATTCCATGTTTCCAATCCATGGAATACAGAGAGTTAAAGCACAGCCACAACAGGGGAGCTGATGTGACAAACCACTGGTGGAGACCAAGCAAGGACAGTTTAGTCACCGGGGGTGGGGAAAGGAGTTGTACATTTATTTTTTTGTAAATCAGGGAGGTATTTACAGCCCCCACTTACAAAGTAATATCAGACCTGAGATCAGCTCAGTTGGTTAAAACTTGGTTGTAATAACACCAAGGTCATGGGTTCAATCCCCTCTGTGGACTTAAGAGTTGGACTCAATGATCCTTGTGGGTCCTTCCAACTCAGAATAGTCTGGGATTCTGTGAAACCTGTGGCAAGGTGTGAGTTTTCTCACAGTTTTTGAGAGCCCTCTGTGTATTCTGCTCCTTCCACACTTTTTTTTTCTCCTATCAGGAGGAGAAATAAATGTCTGAGTCAAGTACGTGCTTGTAGTCACACTTATCTTCCAAAAAAAGACACAAACACTTTCAGTAAGAGCAACAAAAGCAGTAAACAAGAAGTGACTTTTGTGCTAAGAAACCCTCCAGCCCAAGCCCTGCTCTGAGCTGGGCTCAAGCAGCTCCATCTCCCTTCCTGAGCCCACTGGGAAGGGATTCTCCTCAATCTGTGCAGCCACATCCAGGCTGGAGATATCCCAGCTCTTTGGTGTCCCCTCAGGCCTCAGCACTGTGGGGTTTGTCAGCCAAGGTGACTGGTGAGGATGGTGATGGTTCAGAGATGCAGAGGATGATTTGATATGACTCAGTACAGCCATAAATTCCACTTTTACTTGTTACTTTCGGGGAAAAGTTTCTCTCTGAGATGACAGAAACAACCTCAAGTAGTTCCAGGGGAGGTTTAGATTGGATATTAGGGAAAATTTCTTCATGGAAAGTGTTGTCAAGCCCTGGCACAGCTGCCCAGGGCAGGGATGGAGTGCCCATCCCTGGAATGGCTCAAAAGTGTGAGGATGTGGCACTTGAGGACACGGGTTAGTGGTGGGCAGGGCGGTGCTCTTGGGTTGGACTCCAGAACCTCAAAGATGTTTTCCAACCTCAACAATTCCACGATTCCATGATCCATATGGGGAGGTTTTGTGTGTTCCTCCTGAGCTGAGACTCTGTCCAGTAACTCCACACTGGGTGTTCCACATGCCCAACTGGGAGGGGAAGGAAAGAGACTGGGATAGGCCCCTCTTAGTAACCAGTTGTAACTGGGGAAGTGGCCATTATGTAGATGTCATGGGTTCACCCAGGTGGGCCTGGATTTGGGCTCTGGAGTCTGGACTAGGCTGAAGGTGTCAGCTGAGCTGAGCTGGGCTGAGCCAACAGCTGAGCTGAGCTGGGCTGAGCCAACAGCTGACCTCTTCCAGCCAGGAATTTTGTATTCCATCCCACATTCTGGCATCATCTCCAGGGCAGTAGGAACCAGTGTGGGAGTGGTTAAGGCAGTGGCTTCTCAGCCTCCTCTTGGGAGGACCCACGATGCTGTCCCAGGGGGGATGGAGAGGACCAGGCCCACCACTGGCTCACAGGGTACCTCAGGAAAGTAAAATGTGTTGTTCTGGGTCTCTCCTTTCTGCTTGGGTTTGTCTCCCTGGGGAATAAGGTTTTTCTTAAGTAATGTGTAGTTAGGACAGTAGAATTTGTGTGTTGGTTAAGAAGTTGAGGTGGGGAACTTGTTGTTCCAGACTTGTGTGAGTGAATATTTGTACTCTCTTCTAATTGTCTCTTTCTTTCTGTGAAAAATATATGTAGTTTTAGTATAAATGCAGTTTGAAGTGTTTTTTCCTTTCCCCTCTCTTTTCCTCCCTTTCCCTGGTGTTAGGAGGGAGGCTTTTCTCTCTGTGCTTGGGGGGGTTGGCAGTTGCTCATCTCAAACCAGGACAGTGGATATTCCACCCGTGTTTTCCACCTAACAGGGGAGGATAACTGAGAGAGAGATGGGAAGTTGTGTGTTCTTCTTCTGGCAAGGCTTGGGGAGCAGAGGGAGTCCAGGTGTCAGTCCCTTATCGGAGCCACAGAGAGAGAGAGAGAGAGAGCAAGTTTTCTCTTGACAGTTGTTGGTGAGATCATATTTTTGCATTTCTTTCCTTTTTAGAGTTTTTGATGGTCTGTTTTGTTTTGGTTTTGTCCCTCCTTTATTCCTGTTCCCCCTTCCCTCTCCCCTTTATCCCCTGGGGGCCCCTGATGGTGTGTGCAAATTGTATATGTAGTTGTAAATGTTAGAATATATATATATATTTATATTTATAAACAATATATATAAATAAATAATTTATAAATAAATTATATATATAAATAAATTATGTATATATAAATAATTTATAAATAAAGTATATATATATAATTAAATTATTTATATAAATAAATAATATATTTCTTTATATTATAAATATAAATATATATTTTTTATATTTATAAATATATATAAATAAATATTTTATAAATGAATTGTATATATTAATAAATTATTTATATCTAAATAATTTATAAATAAATGATATATTTAAATAAATAATTTATATATAAAAATAAAGAATATATTTATTTATATTATAAATAAAAATAAATATATATTTATTTATATTTATAAATATATATAAATAAATAATTTTTAAATGAATTGTATACATAAATAAATTATTTATATATAAATAATTTATAAATAATGATATATTTAAATAAATAATTTATATATATAAATAATATATTTATTTATATTATAAATATAAATAAATATATATTTATTTATATTTATAAATATATATAAATAAATAATTTTAAAATGAATTGTATACATAAATAAATTATTTATATATAAATAATTTATAAATAAATTATATACATAAATAAATAATTTATATATATAAATAAATAATATATTTATTTATATTATAGATATAAATAAATATATATTTATTTATATTTATAAATATAAATATTCTGATTTGATTCAGTTTCTTTGGAGTTCTCAGTTTCTTTTCAGTTTTTTTTTCCCTTTCTGGGAAGAGTGGGGGAAGGAGGGGAAGGCAGTTTGGACTTGGCAGAGGGGCCAAATCAAGACCCTTTAATTGGAGGCACCGCTGGGATTTTCTTCTGGTGTTTTGGTTAAGCTTGGCTGGTTTTGGAGAACAATTCCTGGGAATACAACCAAACTCCCAGGGCCAGGGGAGAAGTGTGGAGCAGTGCCTGGGCTGGTGGGCACTGAGGGGGTGGGTGCAGGTGGGCAAAGGGCTGGAGCAGAGGGCACTCCCACTCTGCAGGTCCAGCCCATTTCCTGCAGGCACCAAGAGCTCTCACTTGGCCTTTGCCTTGGAACTTGCACTGGGTGTGAAGGGCACATGGATGGCTGAGCTGGGCAGGCTTTCCACTGGAGTTGGACTTGGTGGGTCCCTTCCAGCTCAGGATCCTCAGGGATGCTCTGATTTGGTGGAAGGACAGTGCAGCTGTGCCTGTGAGATGATACCTGCCCATGTGACCAGGGCAGGGGTTGTCCCCCTGTGCTGGGCACACCTTGAGTTCTGGGGGCAGTTTTGGGGCCCTCAAGACAAGAGAGACACTGAGGGGCTGGAGAGTGTTCAGGGAAGGGAATGGAGCTGGGAAGGGGCTGGAGCTCCAGGAGGGGATGAGGGAGCTGGGGGGGCTCAGCCTGGAGAAAAGGAGGCTCAGAGGGGACCTTCTGGCTCTGCAATCCCTGATGGATCCAAGCAGGAGATTTGGACTCTGCTCCAGGAACAGGGACAGGAGCAGAGGGCACGGCCTCAGGGTGGGCCAGGGCAGGGGCAGGGGGCACAGCAGCAGGAATTTCTGCATGGAAAGGGTGGGCAGGCCCTGGGAGGAGCTGCCCAGGGAGGTTTGGAGTGCCCAGCCCTGGAGGTGGCACTCAGTGCTCTGGGCTGGCACACAAGGTGGGCATCAGGCACAGGTTGGACTCACTGATCTTGGAGATTTTTTCAACCTTAATGACTCCATGATTCTATAATTTCTGCAAATAATGCTTGTCTCTATTCTTTCCTCACATTTTTCATGCCAATCTGTCATAAGAAAAGGATTTTCATGCTGCATTTCATACCTTTCCTCCCTCCTTTACTGGTAACACAGAATTATATTCCCATTTCTTTAAAATTCTGAGCTTTAGCAAGTACCTAAATTACAATTCCAAGCCCAGCCCCAAGTGTAGAGAAAATATTCCTGTCCTCTCAGGGAAAGGAATATTCCTTCAACCTCTTATTTTGAGCTCCAGCCTGGTTGTTGTCGTGCAATGGCAACTTTGTGGAGAAGAAGGTTGAGTGCTGAGGTTAAAACGGGTTCAAGTAGAATCCAAAGTGCCCTTGGCAAAGACTAGAAGGGTTTCAGTGGGTCTCATTCATCACCGCCAGGCTTTTGAAAGTGCTTGAGTGGCTCATTATTGTTTTTATGTGCCTTTATAAGAGCTGCAAAAGAGGCAAGAGAAAAGTATCCCTGGTTTCCTCCCTTAACCACACTCAGCAGGGAACCACAATATTTAAGCCCTCAGAGTGCAATGGAAAAGGTTTCCTCTTCACAAACCCAATTCCCCTTCATGAGCCACGTGGAGCAGCTCCAGAGAGGGTTCTGCTGGTGTGGAGTCACCTCCAGGATGGAATTTTGGAGCTGCTCTTGCCAGTTGGTATTACCAGACCTTCATGAAACCACCACTTGTCCCTAAACCCACATGTGGCTTTTCTCCTCATTCAGCCCCCCAGAGCTTTGTCCTCCCTGCAGGTTGGATAAACCTTCCATGGACTCTGCAATATAGGGAAGGATTTACCATCACTGAACAGTTTGCTTGGAGAGGTTGTGGCTGTCCCATCTCTGGGAGTGTCCAAGGCCAGGTTGGAGGAACGTGGACAGGTGGGAGGTGTCCCTGCACTGGATGGGCTTTAAAATCACTTTCAACCTAAGCCATCCTGGGCTTCTGTGCTCATGCAACAAGGCCAAGTGCAGGTCCTGCCCTTTGGCCACCCCAAGCCCTGCAGCGCTCCAGGCTGGGCACAGAGTGGCTGGAGAGCAGCCAGGCAGAGGGACCTGGGGGGACTGAGGGACAGGAAGCTCAACAGGAGCCACCAGTGTGCCCAGGTGGCCAAGAAGGCCAATGGGATCCTGGCCTGGATCCAAAGTAGCGTGGCCAGCAGGCCCAGGGCAGTGACCCTTCCCCTGGACTCTGCCTTGGGGAGGCCACACCTTGAGTGTTGTGTTCAGTTCTGGGCCCCTCAGTTGAGGCAAGAGATTGAGGGGCTGGAGCGGGGCCAGAGAAGAGCAACGAGGCTGGAGAAGGGACTGGAGGTGGCACTGAGTGTCCTCTGAAACACCTCCAGGGACAGAGAATCCAACATGTCTTGATCCAACCCCACTGTGATCACCAGCCCAGGGCACAGAGTGCCAGAGTGATCACAGTGGGGTTGGATCAAGGTTGGACTTGGTGATCTCAGAGGTCTCTTCCAACCCAACTGAGAAGAGCAACGAGGCTGGAGAAGGGACTGGAGCACAAGTGCTGTGGGGAGAGGCTGAGGGAGCTGGGGGTGTTGAGCCTGGAGAAGAGGAGGCTCAGAGGTGACCTCAGCACTGTCTGGAACTGCCTGAAGGGAAGTTGTGGCCAGGTGGGGGTTGGTCTCTTCTCCCAGGCACTCAGCAATAGGACAAGGGGGCACGATGGGCTCAAGCTCTGCCAGGGGAAATTGAAGTTGGAGATGAGAAAGAAATTCTTTGCAGAGAGAGTGCTCAGGGATTGGAATGGGCTGCCCAGAGAGGGGGTGGATTCCCCATCCCTGGAGGTTTTTCAACTGAGCTTGGCCGTGGCACTGAGTGCCATGATCTGGTAAAGGGACTGGAGTTGGACCAAGGGTTGGACTTGATGATCTGGGAGGTCTTTTCCAACCCAATCCATTCTAGGATTCTGATTTAATGCAGCATTAAAATGAGTAACTGGAAGAGCACAGACCTCAAACACCTCTGAGCAAAGACCTGCCTGGTGCTCCATTCTTGCCTGTTTGTTCTGCATGTCAATCCCAGGGGATACATCCCTTGTTCCAACTAGTCCATACCTGGGAATTTGTGTGCAGGTCTGTAAATCACCAGAATCATATCACAGAGGTCCTGACTGGTTGGTTTTGGTTTAATTAAGTGGCTGCTTTAATTGGAGGTACCTTGCCAAGGCTCTTTGCAAAGCTCTTTCCTACAGAGCTCAGGGGGTTGTTAACGCTGCTGGAGAGGGAAATGTTTTCATTCCACCAACTTGGAGCAGGTACAGAGTGAGGGCATGAGGAGGATTAAGGAAAACAGGCACCTGTTCCAGGAGGGGAGATTATGAGAATTGAGCTTGTTTAAGAGTGTGAAGGGCTGTGATTGCTCTGTGGAAAACACACCACAGGATAAACACTGTGGGGGATAAACACAGAGCTCTTGCAGCTGAACCTCGGGAGCAAAGGGGATAAACTGGGCATGGAGAAGCTGATGCTGCAAGTTAGAAAGGTGGGGGTTTTTTAATCATTATTTCTTGAAGGAATGAAATCCTGAAGTAACCATTGGGTGGGAATAATGGGGATAAAGAGCCCAGCAGGGTTCAGGGCACCCCTTGCAGATGGGACTGGGGATGTGGTTCACAGGAACAGGAGGCTGCACTCAAGGGCCTCTCCAATTCCATGCACACCAACACTTGGCTGCTCTGCAGGAATGGATTGGGGGCACACCTGGATCAGCGAGGTGATGGGGTGCCTGGGAAACCTGGAGAAACACCTCCACGGCCTGGAAAGCTCCTTCCCCTCAGCTCCTGGAGACACAGAGTGTGAATTTTGTCTTTCTTGGTCATGGGGAGATTTTAATACCCTCCTTGTGAGATCTGAAAACTCAGTTAACTCCCCCCTGTCCATGTCTGGTTAGAAACAGTAATATTTGGTCCATCCATCAGGGTGCAAGTCCTGTGGGTGGTAGCCCTGCCCAGGGCTGTGGGAAGATCCCATGTGGAAGTTGCAGAGGCTTCTCTTGAGGGTGTTCATGAAACTTGCTGTGAGCATTTTCCCAAAACATGAGTTCAAGAGCTGAACTGCAGCCCCTCTCCTGTTCTGAGCTCCTCAAACTTAGATGTCAATGCCACACTGAGGACACATCTGAGTGTTATTCAATTTTTACCTTCAAAAGGTGGAAAGAACATCCTGAGGGTCTTGCTAATGGCCAGTCTGACTGAACTCAAGGCACCAGACTTGGAGGTTTTCTGTTTGTCTGTATTCATATCCCATCTGTGAGCCCCTGGGGTGATGGACTGGATACCTCAAAAAAATGGATGTCTATCCTCTATATTGCTTAAAAATAATATAATGTTCAGAGAAGAGCAACGAGGCTGGAGAAGGGACTGGATGTGGCTCTGAGTCTCCTCTTAAACACCTCCAGGGACAGAGAATCCAACATGTCTTGATCCAACCCCACCATGCCCTGGGCTGGTGATCACAGTGGGGTTGGATCAAGGGTTGGACTTGGTGATCTCAGAGGTCTCTTCCAACCCAACTGAGAAGAGCAACGAGGCTGGAGAAGGGACTGGAGCACAAGTGCTGTGGGGAGAGGCTGAGGGAGCTGGGGGTGTTCAGCCTGGAGAAGAGGAGGCTCAGAGGTGACCTCAGCACTGTCTGGAACTGCCTGAAGGGAAGTTGTGGCCAGCTGGGGGTTGGTCTCTTCTCCCAGGCACTCAGCAATAGGACAAGGGGGCACGATGGGCTCAAGCTCTGCCAGGGGAAATTGAAGTTGGAGATGAGAAAGAAATTCTTTGCAGAGAGAGTGCTCAGGGATTGGAATGGGCTGCCCAGAGAGGGGGTGGATTCCCCATCCCTGGAGGTTTTTCAGCTGAGCTTGGCCGTGGCACTGAGTGCCATGATCTGGTAAAGGGACTGGAGTTGGACCAAGGGTTGGACTTGATGATCTGGGAGGTCTTTTCCAACCCAATCCATTCTATGGTTCTGTGATTCTGTGATCCTTTCTGATTTATGGGGTCTCTGAGCAGCAAAAGACAAAAAGGGACAGCACTCAGTTGATTCTGACCCAAAGCTTTCCAGTACCCACAACACAACAAGCAGAGTAATGGAAACCTGATTTGAAAACACACTAAAAACGAGTTAGTCAGTCTTGGTTTTACCTCCCTGGGAACTCTGATTATTGTCTCATGAACCAGATCACCTGGTCTATTATTCCCTAAATAAAGGAGAGCTGTTGTTTCTGTGGCCAAGCCCAGCTCTCCCGAGGGTCTGGAATGTGCCACAACAGAGGAAAAACCACTTGGAAGTTCAGCCTCGGGTTTCCTGGAGAGACCAGGCTGAGGGAACACCAGGAGGAATATTCCCTGTGCCCACTGGGGCTTCCCAAGAAGTGATTGTTGCTGCTGTTAATTAGGGCTGGATGGAAACATTCCCAGCAAACCTGGAGTTGCATCTAAGGTCCCTCATGGGGGGGTTTGGAATGGGCTGGAACGACAAATAACTGCCCTGAGGGATGGTCTGGGATCCCTGAAGGGAGGGAGGGAGCCCGAGGTGTGGATCAGGGGGGCAGGGATGCTCTCAGGACAAACCGAAGTCCACTAATTAGGAGGCACTCTCTGCTGATGGAGGGGGTGGGATGGCATCCCCTGCTTTGTGCTGAAGGTGCAGTTCAGCCTCCTGTCCTCTCGGTTTCAGTGGCAGCGCTGGGATTTTGCTGAGTCCACTCCATCTGTCCCCTTTTGAATCCTACACTGTGAGCTCAAATACTCCACTCTGCCCCTTACCCCTGACCCTGCTACCACCCCTTCGTGCTGCAGCTGGTACTGCTGCAACCCTTCAGTGCTTTGCAGGTTCACCTACAACCCATTTCCAGAGGGATTATCCTGATGGAAAGGAGACCTGTGGCTCAGACTGGCTGGATCTGGGATGCTCAGCTTAACCAATGCAGCCAGCAAGGAGAGAGACCAAAACTAAACCCCTCCTGGCTGTGTGGTAGGAAGGGCAACCAGGCTCTTTGAGTGGGTGGGGGTGGCTCTGCCAGAGCTCCTTTGGCCACTGAAGTCCCCCCTGGTCAGCAGTGACAGGGTCCTGCTGGTGCAAATCATGCCCAAAAAACCCTGTTTAGAGGCAGAATTTTAGTCCATAAACAGCAAGGTTTTTATTGGAGCAACGTTGGGGAGACTCCTGGTTGGCACTGGCCACACAGCTCTGAGGTTATCAGTGTAAAATCAAGGTATTTATACAATTTTTGAGAGAGATTACAACATTTCTACATAAATATTCATAGTATTGCAACTCTTAATTATAATATTCATAACAGGCAGAGTCCAGGCAGATTCAGGGCCGGGGTTGTCCTTCTGAGGAATATTTTGGTGGGAGATCCTGTTACTTCATTTGATGGTGATCGTGTTTCTGCTCCTCATTGGCATGAACTTTTCAACTCCTCCTGGTTTTTGCTGACTTCAGGGTGGGTTGTGCAAGAGTTTTGGACTCTTAACTCCTCATTTCTTTTATGTTCTTGCCCTTCTCCTGGCATGTCAGTGTAAGAGTTCTTTTGCAGTCCAGTACCATCTTTGGATAATCCCCAATTATTGGTTTCTGTTCCTCAGAGCTTATTCTCAGGAGCTGCATTTTGGGTTAACTCTTTGGGTTCTGGGTTCTTGCTCTGCTTCCCAAATGCATGGAGTGTGCCCCAAGCAGCAGCTCAGCTGGTGAGAATGAGATGGGAGAGCTCCCCATCCCTCACTCCTTGTGTTCCACACCCTTTGCTTTGCCTCTGTGAGTATGTTGCCCATTCAGCAGCACCTTCACATTGGCTGGTTTTTAATGAATGTTTGTTCATTGGAGCATTTCCTGGGGAGTGTGTGTGGTGTGCAGAGCCAGCCCACACCCAGCAGCCTCCCACACCCTCTGAGGGGAGCAATCAGGCTCAGAAACCAGGCAGAAATGTATCATGTACCACACTCTGCCTGAGGTGTGAGACACAGGAGGACCCTGGGAATGGAGTCTGGCAAGGGAGGACCAGCAGCCATGTGGATGGAATTGTCCTTGCCAAGGCAGGAGAAATCCCCAGGGATAATCAGAGCCCTGCTGAAATTCCCTTAAAATCCAAATATAGCATCACTGACACTCTCAAGCACCTCCTTGTCTTCTGTTTGGCACCTCCTTGTCTTCTGTTTGGCACCTCCTTGTCTTCTACCTGAAGGGAAGTTGTGGCCAGGTGGGGGTTGGTCTCTTCTCCCAGGCACTCAGCAATAGGACAAGGGGGCACGATGGGCTCAAGCTCTGCCAGGGGAAATTGAAGTTGGAGATGAGAAAGAAATTCTTTGCAGAGAGAGTGCTCAGGCATTGGAATGGGCTGCCCAGAGAGGGGGTGGATTCCCCATCCCTGGAGGTTTTTCAGCTGAGCTTGGCCGTGGCACTGAGTGCCATGATCTGGTAAAGGGACTGGAGTTGGACCAAGGGTTGGACTTGATGATCTGGGAGGTCTTTTCCAACCCAATCCATTTTGTGATTCTATTCTATGATTTTATGTTTATTGTCTCGTTTGCTTTTGCCACCATCCAGATGGGGAATGGGAGCAAACCAGGATCTGGGGTAACAAGGGACATTTGAGGAGCATCCCAGGAGCCCCAGATCTTCAGGAGAGTCTTAGAGACAGGAATAATCTGGACAGAGCTAGGACTGGATGTGATTCTTCTGAAGATCCAGGACTCATCAAGAAAGGGAATGCATGGGCTGTGTGGAGACTTGAGAGAGTGATGGGAGCTCAGTCCACTTTGCTGGCAGAGAGAGCAATGCAAATGCATAATTACTGTAGATAAACATGCTGGAGTTAATTGCCTCTCCCTTTTGATGGCTCTGCAAATGCTGCAGTGACAACAGAGGCTCTTCCCTCTGCTTTGCTGGGAGAGCCAAGGCTGCAGCCTGTGCTGGGGAATGACGTGCCAGGCAAACCAAGGAGCTGACAAAAGAGTGGACAACAAAGTCAAGCAGCTCTGGGGCTCTCCAGAGACACAAACCTCTGCCCAGGAAACTGGATTTCAGGAGCTTTTCCTTCTTCTGCCTCTTTGCCTTCACATGCAGCTGCTGCCTGGACAAGATCAGCCTGGCTTTAAAGTAGGTCAGACCTGAAGTCATCTCAGGATGCTCTGTGGAAGGAGAGACACATGTCAGTGTGACACCACAGTGGCTTTTAATAGACTTGCTGTCCAGTGACTGGCCTGTGTGGTTCAGACAGTGGCTGTAACTCAGAGGAAATGCTGCCTCCAGCTGGGACAACCCACAGATCACAAATCCCACCTGAAATGTGGACTCGAGTAATGTGGGAGTAGAGATTCAGACTCTCAAGCTGCTTCCAAAGAAATGGTCTCAGAGAAGCACCAGGATCCTGAGCACCTTCTTAACGGGTTTGGGGTCCCAAAGTCCTCGTTATCCACTCAGACTTATTGAGTAATCCCAGATTTTTCTTTGGACAGTGTGTCAGCAATTCAGTCTGGACTATTTCAATAGCGTGAAGGCATCCTGGGTACTCCTTTTATGTCTCAGACACGTAATTAGCACTTTCAGGTTCTGAACAGCTTGTTGGTGTTTTGGGAAGGCAACACCAGTGAGTTGTGATTTCAGCACCTGCTCAGCAGCTGCAAGGTTTGGATCCCTCCTGTCAGCGTTCCCAGCGAGCTTCCAACCTGTTTCCAGCAGAGCATTTTCATCAGCTTGGAGAGGGAAAGCCACCTGTGCTTTCCTGCCATTCTCCAGCAGCCAAATCCTTCTGCCTCATTTTCCTGTGAGGCAGCAGTGCCAGGCTGTCCCAGCTCAGCAGTTGGGACCAGTTTGTCCCAGTGTGGGTGTGCCCAAAGCTGGGCATTCCAAACCCTCTGGGCCATTGCCCAGCAACTGTTCCCAAGGGCCCATTGGCAGCAGCTGCCCAGGGCACAGCTGAGCCCTCAGGCTGGGAGCTGGCTGGGAAAGAAGCCTGGCAGAGGAGCTGGGAGAACTGCCCTGCAGGGACTCCTTGGCACCTCCACACCCACCTGAGGGCTCAGCTCTGCTCAGGGGCCAGCAACGAGTCCAAAATCCCCCCTGAG
This sequence comes from Pithys albifrons albifrons, assembly GCF_047495875.1. Taxonomy (NCBI): domain Eukaryota; kingdom Metazoa; phylum Chordata; class Aves; order Passeriformes; family Thamnophilidae; genus Pithys; species Pithys albifrons. Next base: position 4,342,659 of record NC_092482.1, read on the forward strand.
TGCCAGAGTCAGATCCCCCAGGGTGGAACTCCCTGCCCTGGGGGAGGCACTGGGGGCTCCCACCAGGATCTGAGGGCACATGATCTGGGTGTTTGATGACCTCAGGGAGCCACTCATGGGATCCAGAGGAGGAGCAGAATCTTGATAGGAAGAGACCATCACTTTCAACCAGACTGTGCCATCATCTGCACCAACAGGTTTGTCCCTTCCTTTGCCTTTGGCCTCGGGGGAACCACGTGGGGCTCAGCACAGGGGCCACCAAACCCCCCTGTGTTTGTGCCCCAGGGGGCTGGGTTAGACTGCTGGGCTTGGGGGTTAAACCCAATTTCTCTTTGGGCCATTGCATTTACTGTAATATTGTTATTAAATTGTAACTCTGACTTCTGATCTCTTTGGTGCTGGGTTTGTTTCTCCTGCTGTTTTACCTTTAAACCACCACACAGGCACAGCCCCTGCCTGACTGTGCTCCAAGAGATGAACACATGAAGCCAATCTGCTTTCCAAACCCAGCTGCAAATCCATCCCTCCGGGGGAGCTCAGCAGTGCTGCAGCTCTGACAGCAGCTCCAGGAGTTTGGGGAAGGCAGCAAAGAGGAGGAGGAGGAGAAGGAAGGAGGAAGAAGGAGAAGGAAGGAGGAGGAAGGGGAAGGAGAAGGAAGGAGGGGGAAGGCAGAAGAAGGAGGAGGAAGGAGGAAGGAGGAGGAAGGAAAAGGAAGGAGGGGAAAGGCAGAAGAAGGAGGAGGAAGGAGAAAGAAGGAGGAGGAAGGAGAAGAAAGGAGGGGGAAGGCAGAAGGAGGAGGAGGAGGAGGAGAAGGAGGAGTAGGATGGAAAAACATCTCAGCACAGCACCTGGGTGGGAGCAGCTCTCCCTTCCTGCAGAGCCACCCACCACTCAAGAGCCTCATAAAAAAAGGAGAAAGAATGTTTGCTGAGTCTCTGAGGAATGTGAGGCTGAAGGGACTCCCCGTGAGGGACCCCCATGCATTATTTATGTGCTCTGGTGTTCTTGTTCAGAGAGAAACTCTTAACAGCCAAATTAACTCCCCATCCCTTGAGCTGAGAGTGTAGAACACAAAGGCAGAGCTGTCCTAGTCCTTGTTCTTGTCCTTGTCCTTGTCCTTGTCCATCCAGGTGGGAGCAGCACACCATAGAATGTGGGATGGGGCCCACAACCCTGGAGAGCACATTGTCCCTCTCCAGGGAATGCTGTGGGTGCCCTCCCAGCTCGGTGCCAGCCTGGCAGCAACATCCCTGTGTCCTGCCTGGCTGGGCAGGCCCTGCAGTGCTGCTCCTGAGCCCAGATCTTCCAGCTGGGTTGGGTTGTTGCTTCCCTGGGAAGTGCTGCTGCTCCTCAGGGATGGGTTCCTGTCCTGCTGGAGCAGAGAAGCTCCTCAGAGTGTGCAGGGACCAATTCCTGCTGTGTAAGATACATCAGAATAAAAGTGAGAGCAACACCAAAGTAACACTGACCTGGGTTTGTTCACATTTTACTTCTTTATTACCACAAAATATGGGAGTCTGTCCTGACATGGTATTGTGTTGTGCTGGGCTTCACAGATTATAAAGGATTTGTATTAAATGTGATATTAAATAGGTTGCCAGGCACGTGTATTAAGTGGGTATTTGGTATTTAATAGGTGGGTTTAGTATTACAAATTGCCATCAATATTTCACTACAACAAGCTGTTAAAAATAAAAGGGATTAATGACAGGAGTTGGAACTGCCTGTCTCACCTACCTAAAATAAAATCCCTCAGTGTTTCTGCAATGAAACAAGAAAATCCAAATGATTCCTGTGGACTTTAGATCTGAAGTGGATTCCACTCAATCAAACTGACATTTTGCTGTGAAATGGTAGAAATGAGATGAGATCAGGTTTTTCTCTCAAGGGTTTTCTGAACTTCATGGAAAGGGTTGCCCAGCCCTGGCAAAGCTGCCCAGGGCTGGGGTGGACTCACATCCCTGTGGAGGGGTTTAAAAGCCTCATGGAAGTGGCATTTAGGGACATGGATTAGTGGTGGCATTGGGAGTGCTGGGCTTGATGTTCTCAGAGGGCTTTTCCAACCTGAACAATTCCATGATCTTCTGTCCACTCAGCCCTGCCCATCCCAGCCTTGGGAGGGAACAGCCTTCAGTCCAGGGCTGGTGGCAAAGAAGGGGCCACCAGAGCAAAGGTGCTGAGTGTTGGGAGAGCAAACCCTTCAGCACCTCAGGAAAAATGGCCATGTGTGGGATGGTCCCTCTGCATCCTCCAGAGTGGTCTCATCTCTTGGGCTTTCCATGCCCTTGGCATTCCCCAGGCAGCAGCTGGAGGGCACAGAGGGCTGTGGGTGTGCACAGGTGGGTATTTGTGCCTGCAGGTGGAGGCAGAGAAGGGTTCTTCATGAGAACAGAGGTCCCAAAAGCCCCTCCATGAGCTGGGAGCCCCCTGAGCCCCCTGATACCCACCCCCCATGGGCACACAGGGTGGCAAATGTGCCATAAATCCCCAAACACCCATCCAAACTCTGTGGCATTAGTGACTAATGCCTTCCTTGGTGGCATAAACCACTGTGAGTGACAGCCTGGGATGCCAGGGATGGCTTTGGCTCAGCTTTGTCTCCGGGTGTTGGATTTCAGAAGAGCTGAGGGATTTTCCTCAACTTCTGAGAGCCTGAGTAAGTGGAGCAGAGAGAAACTCAGCGAGGCAAGAAGCTGTTTTGCTGCCCTGGAAAAACCTTCAGGAGGCTCCTCCAGCCTGACTGAGCCCCAGCAAAACCCTGTGGAGCAATTTGGGCTGAGCTGGGGTAGGAAACCCTGCGGTGGTGAGGGTTTTGTCTCTGCCAGGTGGAGGTTGGAGCTGGAAGGAAAGCTCTGGCTCTGGGATGTGCAGGGATGCTGCTGATGTCTCTGTTTCTTGGCCAGGGCACAATACAAGGGAAGCCTGAGGAACAATCAGCAATAAGAGAGGAGTGGGAAGTGTTGGGAAGCAGCAGGAGCCTCTCCCTGCCACGGTGGCTTCCAACAGGAGGAAGAGAAGGGTTGTTTGAGGAGCCATGAGCAGTTTCTTACTCAGATCCTGACAACCCAGCAGATCATCCAAATGAGTCCTTCAAGGCATGCAGATACAAAGCCCTACAAACCCACCCAGTTTATTTGCTCCTGGACCCAGAAACTGTGCTGGGTTCATCAGGGAGGGGTGTGGGCTGCAGCAGGGACCCTGTGCCCACAGAGCCCTGCTCTCCTGAGGTTTGCTGGGGACCTTTCTCCTCCAACCCCCACCCTGTGGGCTCAGTTTCCCAGGGCAGATGGCCAAGGCTCTGAGAGGGCTGAGGAGAGCAAAGCAGGAGCTCTGGGAGCTGAGTCTCTCACCCACACAGGGGCATCTGTGCAGGGAGAGCAGCTCTGCTGGGTCAGCAGCACCTTCTCTCATCCCCTCCCTGAACTGGGGACATCCAACATTCCCCTCCTCTTTTCATTTGCCCCCAAGCAGCTCTGAAAAGCCAGAGGGGGCTGCAGAAGAGTTTCCTGGAGAGTGAGAGGTTGCAGCCACCCATGAACATCAAACCCAAACTCCCTGAAGGGAAGTTGTGGCCAGGTGGGGGTTGGTCTCTTCTCCCAGGCACTCAGCAATAGGACAAGGGGGCACGATGGGCTCAAGCTCTGCCAGGGGAAATTGAAGTTGGAGATGAGAAAGAAATTCTTTGCAGAGAGAGTGCTCAGGGATTGGAATGGGCTGCCCAGAGAGGGGGTGGATTCCCCATCCCTGGAGGTTTTTCAGCTGAGCTTGGCCGTGGCACTGAGTGCCATGATCTGGTAAAGGGACTGGAGTTGGACCAAGGGTTGGACTTGATGATCTCGGAGGTCTTTTCCAACCCAATCCCTTCTGTGATTCTGTGGATGTGGCACTGAGTGAGAATCCACCACGTCTTGATCCAACCCCACTGTGATCACCAGCCCAGGGCACAGAGTGCCAGAGTGATCCCAGTGGGGTTGGATCAAGGGTTGGACTTGGTGATCTCAGAGGTCTCTTCCAACCCAACTGAGAAGAGAAGAGCAACAAGGCTGGAGAAGGGAGTGGAGCACAAGTGCTGTGGGGAGAGGCTGAGGGAGCTGGGGGTGTTCAGCCTGGAGAAGAGGAGGCTCAGAGGTGACCTCAGCACTGTCTGGAACTGCCTGAAGGGAAGTTGTGGCCAGGTGGGGGTTGGTCTCTTCTCCCAGGCACTCAGCAATAGGACAAGGGGGCACGATGGGCTCAAGCTCTGCCAGGGGAAATTGAAGTTGGAGATGAGAAAGAAATTCTTTGCAGAGAGAGTGCTCAGGCATTGGAATGGGCTGCCCAGAGAGGGGGTGGATTCCCCATCCCTGGAGGTTTTTCAGCTGAGCTTGGCCGTGGCACTGAGTGCCATGATCTGGTAAAGGGACTGGAGTTGGACCAAGGGTTGGACTTGATGATCTCGGAGGGCTTTTCCAACCCAATCCATTCTGTGATTCTGTGAACCCACCCCATAAACTGCTTCCTGAGATGGTAAATTAGCACAGAGATGGTTCCACTGTGGACAACTGTCCCTTGCTCCTCCCCTGCTCCCTGCCATGGTCTGGAAGCAGGAAGAAACCTGATTTTTGTGTTGAAATATCTGGGGATCTCCAGGTTCTCCTGCTACAATTTATTGCTGCTTATCCCCAGACCAATGGGGGAAATCTGCTGAAATTACCAGCTCCATCCAAAGACATCTTCGTGCATATTCCCCAAATCCCACTCTTTCTGTGAATCTTAGAAGTCCATTACCATCCATCAGGCTTGTTTTTTACATTCAAGAACAGCATTTCTGAAGCTGTGCTTTAAAGGCAGGTGTTTTCTAGCAGAGATTTTCAGCCCTTGTTTTCGGATGCTCTCAGGAGAGGAGCCAGCTAAGCACTGCTAAAGACATCCTTTCAGCTCTTGTGAAGCTAAATACCAGCTATCTGCTCTCCTGCAATCTTAAATATTAAAAAAAAAAGAAATAAAATCTTAATTCAAGTATGGCTTGAAGTAGTTTTAAAGAATAACTTGCCATGAAGCACAGCATGGTGTTCCTCAGCTCACAGATGCAGGGACACAGTGAGCTGCTTTCCCCTAAACCAGGGAATTCTGAGCTTGGGCCTCTTCCAGGTCATATCCCAGTGCAGGAATGAGGACAGCTCCTTGTGCCAGCAGCACAGGCTGGGTGGGGATGCTCCTGGGTGGAAGACACTGCCAAGAGAATCACGGAATCATGGAGTCAAAGAACTGATTGGGTTGGAAAAGCCCTCTGAGATCATCAAGTCCAACCCTTGGTCCAACTCCAGTCCCTTTACCAGATCATGGCACTCAGTGCCACGGCCAAGCTCAGCTGAAAAACCTCCAGGGATGGGGAATCCACCCCCTCTCTGGGCAGCCCATTCCAATCCCTGAGCACTCTCTCTGCAAAGAATTTCTTTCTCATCTCCAACTTCAATTTCCCCTGGCAGAGCTTGAGCCCATCGTGCCCCCTTGTCCTATTGCTGAGTGCCTGGGAGAAGAGACCAACCCCCACCTGGCCACAACTTCCCTTCAGGCAGTTCCAGACAGTGCTGAGGTCACCTCTGAGCCTCCTCTTCTCCAGGCTAAACACCCCCAGCTCCCTCAGCCTCTCCCCACAGCACTTGTGCTCCAGTCCCTTCTCCAGCCTCGTTGCTCTTCTCAGTTGGGTTGGAAGAGACCTCTGAGATCACCAAGTCCAACCCTTGGTCCAACTCCAGTCCCTTTACCAGATCATGGCACTCAGTGCCACGTCCAGTGTCCCCTCCAGGGATGGGGAATCCACCCCCTCTCTGGGCAGCTCATTCCAATGCCTGATTAATCTCTCAGGAAAGAATTTCTTTCTGATCTCCAAGTTCAATTTCCCCTGGCAGAGCTTGAGCCCATCGTGCCCCCTTGTCCTATTGCTGAGTGCCTGGGAGAAGAGACCAAGAAGAAGAGTTGGCAAGACCTCTCCTCAGTTACTTGGGCAGTGGTTCCCCCCTGCAAGGACACACGTGGTGTGAGGAGGAGCTGGGAATGCTCTGGAAGGTGCCCAGACAGGAAATCCAAGCAAGAACATTCCCAAAGTCAAGAGCAATTGCCAAACTTTTGCTTTTCTTGGACACCAGTGCTGGTTCTGCCACCCACAGGGCAGTTCTCCCAACTGGGTTCATCTGGTGTCATCTTCATCCAGTTCCTTGAGTGAAGCTCTTGTGAAGGCAGAGAAGTCATCACAAGGAGCAGTTTTGGGCCAGCAGGTGTGAGGCTGCTTCAAGGAAATGCTTGAATTCTGAACTCCTCACCTGAAACTGGAGGTTCCTCAAACAGGAGGGGAAGCTCTGAATCGTTATTTAAATGGGATTAATATGAATGTGAGTTCTTAATCAGTGGACCATAAACTGCCCTTCTTCCCAAGGGATGGTTTCCCTTCTCTTTTTAAAGTGGGGAAAGGATGAAAGAGATTTTTTTTTGGCTCTGTGACAGAGCAAACTGTGCCTGGTGGTCCAAGCACTGCAAAAGCCCCTGGCTATGGGTCACCACCAAAGGGACCACTGGGTGGAGAGAAACACCTGGCACAGCTGGATATGAAGGAGCAGGGAGGGCTCAGAGCTTGGTCCAAGCACCCAGAAGGTTCCTCTCCTGAACTGCTGCTGGTTTTCCCACCACAGGTGGCTTTGGAGCCACAGTGGAATTAATTTTCCTGGGTGAATTCATGTAAGGTCTCCCTGGCACTGAGGATTCATCAGCAGGGCCTTGGGAAGGCACCTCAGAGGAAAACAACATTTTTTCCTCTCCCTTCAAGGATCTTACACTTTTATTCCTCTCATATCCACACAAGGCAAAGGGGGCAGACTGGTGATGGAGGAGAAACCTCTCCCTCATCCCTTCCAGGAGGATTTCACCCACAAGGATGGGCTGTAAATAACCCTTATTTCCACCCAGCTGAGGAGTTAAACTGACTCCCTGCTCAAGTGTTTGTAGCACTTTCCAGCCCTCTGCCCCCACAAAACCACCTGGGAATGACAAAGAAGAGGCTGTAATTCTCTGGCAGGAATGTTTTATGGGCACCTGGTGGAGCTGTCAAACATTGTGTGGCTCTGCAGCTGAGACCAGGTTTGGGCAGGACATTCCTTGCCACGATTTTCCAATTCACTGACCCAGCACGGGCTGATTAAGGAAAGTTCTCCTTCCCTGCTACTGCAATTTTCCCTCTCCACCACTGAATTGTTTCTCAATTCACCTCTGCACAAATAGGGCTGTTTCTCCTGTCTCCAGATAGGCCTTGGGTTTGTGTTTTCACTCTTTTGTGACCATGTCCCATGGAGAAGGTTTGTTTCCTCCTCAGTCCTGCTGAAGTTCAGTGCTCAGTGTTCTCACTGACCCAGCAGGGGATGATCAAGGAAAGTTCTCCTTTTCTGCTACTGCAATTTTTCCTCTCCACCATTGAATTGTTTCCCAATTCACCTCTGCACAAATAGGGTTGTTTCTCCTGTCTCCAGATAGGCCTTGGGTTTATGTTTTCACTCTTTTGTGACCATGTCCCATAGAGAAGGTCCTCTTGAAGTTCAGTGTTCTCAAGGTTGGGAGCTGAATGATAATTAAAGTCCTTTCCAACCCAGGCCCTTCCATGATTTTCTGAAACCTGGAGAATAAAACCTATTTCTGCTGTGACCTGTAACTCTTTAAAGCCCATGAAAAGCCTCCAGGAGAGGAGGATATGCAGGAGGACACAGAATCCTTCCCTGTGCTGAGGACATTTAGCCTTGGATTGAGGTCAGGCAGCTCCTGAGCGATCTGTGCTTCCCACACTGCAGAGTTTTATTTAAAACACACCCAGGTCCCACCAGCCCCAGGGCTCTGGAAGTGTTTCAGTAGATTTATTGCCATGCTTGGCTCTTTCAGTGTCCTCCTGCAATCTCTGCTGCTGCTCCTGGCATTTCACCAGCCAATATCCTTGTCTTGACATCATTTGAATTCTATCCTGTGGTTAACAGGTTACAGGGCAGCAATTTTGCAGAGCAAACACTGTCCTGTCCTCCACCCTGGGAAATCACACAGACCTGGCTCAACAGCCCATCTCCAAATGTTTGCTCTGCTCTCCTTGTCATCTCCACCCTCCCTGCTTGGTTTTGTTGATGTCACTGGGCCCAGCAAAAGCTCTTAATGGTCTGGCTTTGAGTCTCAGCAGGGCTTAAGGATCATAACAGAGGTATAAACATATCAAAGAACAAGGAATCTATTCCAGAATTATTGGAGTCAGGTGGAGGTGGAGGTGGGTTCTTCTCCCAGGTAACAAGGGGCAGGATGAGAGGGAACAGCCCAGAGTTGCACCAGGGTGGGGTTAGATTGAATATTAGGGAAAATCTCTTCAAGAGTGTAATGGTTTGACCCGTGGCTTCCCCAGTAACCGTTGTATCTAAGGAAGTTCAAGTATTCCACACGGGTCTTCCAGGTAGCAGGGAGGGGAGTGGTTTTGGGCTCTTCTCTCTTGGCCCAGGAGCAGGTGGGAGGTGGTTGAGTCTGGTCCCTCTGGTTGTTGGTGGTTCTCCCATCCTGGGTGAGATTGTTTTATGCTTGTTCCCCTTCCTTGAGGTTTTTAATTGTGTTTGTTTTGATTCATTTGGTTTCTTTAGGTTGGGTTGGTGTCTTCCCTATTTTCTGGCTAATCCATCCCCTTTTTCCCTTCCCCTTTCCTCTGGGGTTGGGATCCCAGGTACTGTGCATACAGTGTGGTTTGTGAATGTTAGAAAATATAATTTATTCTTTTTATTCAGTTCAGTTTCTTTAGAGTGTGTTTCTTTTCAGTGGTTTTTCTTTCCTTTGCTGGGAAAGTTCTGGGAGGAGAAAGGGGGGCCAGTCCAGGGTTGGCAACAGCCAGGCCAGACCTGTGACATTATTGGAGGTTCCACCGAGATCCTGACCTTGGATTGTTTTGTAAATAGTTCTCTGTTTAGAGAACAGTGTCTGAGAGAGCTGCCAACTGAAGGGGTATTTCCAAAACAATCACAGGGAAGGCAGCCAAGAGTAGATTGTTGACATGAACAAAGTCTTTTGTTTGAGAACAAAAGACTCAGGCATAAAGTCAACAATAGAAAGAATAGTTTTCACCCTTTTTAGCAAATACCTAAGAAGTACCAGAAGAGGTACTAAGAAGTGCCAAACCTGCAACACAAGGATTCCACACGGGTCTTCCAGGTAGCAGGGGGGGAGTGGTTTGGGGCTCTTTTGGCCCAGGAGCTGGTGGGAGGTGGTTGGAGTCTGGTCCCTCTGGTTGTTGGTGGTTCTCCTGTCCTGGGTGAGATTGTTTTATGCTTGTTCCCCTTCCGTGAGGTTTTTAATTGTGTTTGTTTTGATTCATTTGGTTTCTTTGGGTTGGGTTGGTGTCTTCCCTATTTTCTGGCTAATCAATCCCCTTTTTTCCCTTCCCCTCTCCCCTGGGGATGGGATCCCATGTATTGTATATACAGTGTGGTTTGTGAATGTTAGAAAATATAATTTATTCTTTTTATTCAGTTCAGTTTCTTTAGAGTGTGTTTCTTTTCAGTGGTTTTTCTTTCCTTTGCTGGGAAAGTTCTGGGAGGAGAAAGGGGGGCCAGTCCAGGGTTGGCAACAGCCAGGCCAGACCTGTGACATTATTGGAGGTTCCACCGAGATCCTGACCTTGGATTGTTTTGTAAATAGTTCTCTGTTTAGAGAACAGTGTCTGAGAGAGCTGCCAACTGAAGGGGTATTTTCAAAACAATCACAGGGAAGGCAGCCAAGAGTAGATTGTTGACATGAACAAAGTCTTTTGTTTGAGAACAAAAGACTCAGGCATAAAGTCAACAATAGAAAGAATAGTTTTCACCCTTTTTAGCAAATACCTAAGAAGTACCAGAAGAGGTACTAAGAAGTGCCAAACCTGCAACACAAGGATTCCACACGGGTCTTCCACGTAGCAGGGGGGGAGTGGTTTGGGGCTCTTTTGGCCCAGGAGCTGGTGGGAGGTGGTTGGAGTCTGGTCCCTCTGGTTGTTGGTGGTTCTCCTGTCCTGGGTGAGATTGTTTTATGCTTGTTCCCCTTCCGTGAGGTTTTTAATTGTGTTTGTTTTGATTCATTCGGTTTCTTTAGGTTGGGTTGGTGTCTTCCCTATTTTCTGGCTAATCAATCACCTTTTCTCCCTTCCCCTTTCCTCTGGGGTTGGGATCCCATGTATTGTGCATACAGTGTGGTTTGTGAATGTTAGAAAATATAATTTATTCTTTTTATTCAGTTCAGTTTCTTTAGAGTGTGTTTCTTTTCAGTGGTTTTTCTTTCCTTTGCTGGGAAAGTTCTGGGAGGGGAAAGGGGGGCCAGTCCAGGGTTGGCAACAGCCAGGCCAGACCTGTGACAAAGAGAAGGGTTGTCCAGCCCTGCCACAGCTGCCCAGGGCAGGGGGGGAGTCCCCAACCCTGGAAGTGTTCCAAAAACATGTGGATGTTGCACTTGGGGATGTGGGTTAGTGGTGAACATGGTGGTGGTGCTGGGAGATGGTTGGACTTGATCTTAAAGCTGTTTTCCAACTTTGAGCATTCTGTTATTATATGAAAAAGGTGGGGGTTTTTTGTTGTTTTGTTTTTTTTTTTTTTTTTTTTGGCTCATGGCAGAAAAAGCATTAAAAATAAAGCCATTGCACCGAGTTCCTGAGGGCTTAAGATTAACAAGGCTACTTTCTGCTTTTATTTTGGAGCTCAGCATGGATGCATCATGTAGGGGAATCAGGTACCTGGATCCTCCTGTGGGTTTTATTCACTCTCTGAATTGACTGGAGGTTGCAGAGTGCAAGGAAGTGAAGGGCAGGCTGTAAATTGATGTGGTAGCACAAGTTTAGGGATAAATTCCCTGCTGTACTACAGGAGCAGGATAATATTCAACACCAGCAGCTACATAACAACTGAGCTACAGAAGAGCAGCCCATTACCCACCCAGCCCTGCTGGCCTGTGCTGAATCCTGAAACAGCATCAGCCTCCCCATTTGTATTTCATGACTGTGCTTATGTTTATGTGATGGGAACAGCAGTTAGAAAAGAGAGGAGGAAGGGACAGGGGTTATCACTGGCCTGGGGACAAGTGTAGGACATCCACTGGGACTGAGGATAAAGGCAAAGGCAGATCAAGGCAAAGCATTTCAAAGAGGGGCAGGAGGAGGTTGTTGCAGTTGCACCTGGAGAAATTCTGGGCTCAAAGGCAAGAAAGAGCAACGAGGCTGGAGAAGGGACTGGAGCACAAGTGCTGTGGGGAGAGGCTGAGGGAGCTGGGGGCGTTCAGCCTGGAGAAGAGGAGGCTCAGAGGTGACCTCAGCACTGTCTGGAACTGCCTGAAGGGAAGTTGTGGCCAGGTGGGGGTTGGTCTCTTCTCCCAGGCACTCAGCAATAGGACAAGGGGGCACGATGGGCTCAAGCTCTGCCAGGGGAAATTGAAGTTGGAGATGAGAAAGAAATTCTTTGCAGAGAGAGTGCTCAGGGATTGGAATGGGCTGCCCAGAGAGGGGGTGGATTCCCTATCCCTGGAGGTTTTTCAGCTGAGCTTGGCCGTGGCACTGAGTGCCATGATCTGGTAAAGGGACTGGAGTTGGACCAAGGGTTGGACTTGATGATCTCGGAGTATTTTCCAACCCAATCCATTCTATGATTCTATGAAATGGATGTCCCTCAACCCTCCTTAGGCTGCCTGTTCCTCTGGAAACACCCACATGGCACTGTCCTGGCAGCAGCTGTGAACTTTGGCAATGCCAACACCAGAGCAGTGAGAACAATCCTTGGGAGAGGCTGTTGGTCCATGAGTGGATCATTGTTGACCCAGCAGTGCCTCTGTGGAGACAAGTGGTTGCTGCTGGGGCAAACTGGGCAAAGCCAAGGGTGCTGGGAGGGAAATATTATTTAAATGGGAAAGTTAGGAGAGCCCTTGAGCACATGAATGACTTGTAGCCAAGTGAGTGTGTCCCAGCAGAGTCAGTGGGGTGGAAACTGGGGCGGTGGGAATGCAGTTCTGGGCCATGTGCTCTGGGATGAGCCTGTCTGACCAGGGAGGTGGGACCAGCTGAGGTTCCTCCCAGCCTGCCCCACTCTGTGGCACAGGTTGGACACATCATCCTGATGCTCTCCATGGTTTGGAAGGGACCCAAAGCCCAGGAAGGGAGTGATCCCAGCAGAGGAGTAACTTCAGTGTGGACAGAGAGGAAGCGTTTGGAGTTGCTGCTTGGGGAGTTCTCAGTGATGCTCCCAAGTCATTTTTGGCTGGGTGGGGACATGGAACACACCTCAGATGGCACCAGGTGCTTGAGGGACCTTGAGCAGGGCTGGCAGCTGTCCCATGCAATGAACTCCACCACATCCTATTACACAGTGACTTTGCTGCAAGGCCTTAGTTAATATAAGAGCAATTTATCTGTGCTTTATTCTGTCCTTGCAAATACAGGGTCATGTGCCCCTGTTAAAGGCATGAGAGTGGAGATAAAGTCTATTAAGTCAAGGTCTTAAATCTAAAGAGAAGCCAAAGTGTATCCCTGGCTGTCCCCTGAGATGTCCCAACCTTTCAGCAGGCATTAATTTAGTGGGAGGCTCTTTCATTTCTTGGCTCCAGGGATGTAAATTGTACCTGTACATTGAATTTGTAGCTCTGCCTCCCTGACAGTCCCCAGGCAGGATCATCACTTACCATTATTTATTAGTGCACAGCATCCTTCTCCTCTCCAGAGGTTTTTCCCCCAACTGGAGCCAGGTGGCTCAGGAGTCAGGGCAGTTTGGGGTGGGAGATGCTGGTTGGGTTGGAGCTGCAGGTACCATGGAGGAAAGTTCAGTGTGTTTGCTCCACATTTGCAGTTCATTTTCCCACAGCACAACCCCACAGGTCTTTAATTCCTGAATATTCTCAAGTCTTTGGGTTTGCATCCCCCAAAAAAGGGGTGATGCTTGTGCCTAATTTTGGGGTCATTACTTGAGACATGACAGAAGTGGCACGTTATGAGCCAGTGCAAAGGAATCTGTGAGACTGGAAAAAAAATCTAATACCCAGAGAATATCTCCAGTTTCTTCAAGAATAAAGAATTGCTGCATTTTCACCACCATCCCCAGTGCAGAGCTGAGCAGCTCCTTTCTGTCAACTGGAAGCCACGAGAAAACAGAGGGAGGAAGAGAAAAAGAGACAACAAACCACTCCTGTATTTAAAAAAAATAAAAAAAAATAAGAAAAAAAGACTGAGAAAAGTGTCTGCTGCCCTTGGTGTTGTGCCACATTAACAGCATCCTCCACAGCACTCAGGAAGGTGGGAGATAAAGAGAGCAGAAGAAATGAATCCCAGGCAAGATGGGCTCGGATCATGAAGGGAATTTTAACCCAGCCCGGAGCTATCCACTGCTGAAATCTGAAAACACGACCTCCCCGTGACCTTGGCAAAGAGGTTTCTCCCTGTTTGAAAATCAAATCGACAAGGGAAGAAAGGAGGAAATGGAGAGAAGAAGCACTGCAGCCTTTACATGCAGCCACTGCTGAACACGGCCCATGCAAAGCCTCTCAATCCCTCCTGCACTTTCGGATGGAAAACCTTTCCCATTCCTCCACCTGCTCTGGATTTGGGAGCGTGGCTGGAGGGTGAGAGGGGCACGAGATGGAGCCTCAAGGTTTGCAGTCCTTGGCAGAGGCAGAATGGAATGAGGGCCCAGGATTAGGGGCTGTGCTGTTACCTGACTGCTTGGGATGCAGGTCCAGCCTCTGCATTTCTTGCCAACATCTCAGAGCTAAAAATAGGAAAGTTTCTTTCCCAGTTGGAGTGCAGGAAGAACCCGAGTCTGGGCAGTGGGACCACTGGGAAAATCTCTCGTTTCTGAGGTGTAGAAGACCAAGCAGAGCTGGCAGAGCAGCACCATGGAGAGCAGAGCTGCCCCAGAGCCCACAGAGTCTGCCTGGAAGAGCTGAGAGGACAAACTGAACCTCCGAGTGCTGCTGGGGGAGGATCATGCCAGGCAGGAGGCACTTGGCCCCTGTGCCCCACTGGAGCTGCCACCTCCCTCCCTCCTGGCTCGAGGTGCCCATCCAGAGGAGCTGTGCCCCGTGGGGTTGATTGCAGACACAATCTGGGCAGGGTCCCTGTGGTGTCACAGGTTTGGGAGCTTCCTGGTGGCCATGGATGGTGCAGCTGGATGGGCCAGAGCCCTCCTGTGCCAGTCCTGGTGCCACTCATCCACTGCTCTCTGCAGAATGACAGTGAGGTGTTCAGGTCACTCACCTCCCTCCCTACCCATGACCAGATTTTGGGGCAGAGAAGCAGCTGGTGAACCTTCCCAAGGAAATTGTGTCTGGGGAGGGCAAGGAGTTTCCTGCCATGGTTACCAAAGGGAAGGGAAGCTGCAAACATGCCACCCTTAAGCCTTATTCCATCAGCAATCCATTCACCAGGGTCAACTCACCCACGTGCCACTCTTTAGGCTGGCACCCATGGGACTTGCCACCCATGGGACTTGCCACCCATGGGACTTGCCACCCATGCCATGTTTCCAGAGGAGGGGCTGGATGGGCCATTATGTTCTTGAGACCAGACTCTGCTCTCAGCAGTGACAGCCCCTGATGTTTTGGCAGCCTTCCCACCTCCCATCTCGCTGTCCCCAGCCATGCCAACCCCTGGAGTGCTGATGCCCAGGAGACTCCAGGCCTATTTGGGAATCTGTCACCCTCTTTGGGACCTCTGGCACTTAAGGACAAACTGGATGACATCAGGAAGAACAGGAAGAATTTCCCACCCTCTGAAGTTAATGAGATGTAGAAAACCACCTTTTCAGCCTTGTTTTGTCTGCCCTCAAACACTGATGATCCAAGAATGTTCCTCCTGCTCTTCTCTTCTCTGGCACCACAAGGACCACAAGCACAGGCAGTGGGGACCTTCCAAAGGGTGTCACATTTGGTCTTTCCCAGCCTTTTTAAAGTAACTGCACCAGTGGAAGGTGTAACCTCCTGCCCCAGAGGTGGTGGGGGGAGACTCTACTCTGAGCTTTGTTGGCAGGACCTTCTCATTGAGGGAACTGCTTTGGATTGCTCTTGTAGGACTCACTTAGAGCTTCACTACCTTGTTGTGTTCATTTGGGGCAAATAATTGATTTGGAGTAAGTTTTATCCCTTCTGGGGGTACATTAAAAGAGTTTCCCTCTTCCTGCCTGTGTTGGTGAGCAGTCCCTTCTCCTTGGTGATGTCTCCAAGCAGTCCCCTGTCCTTGGTGACATCCCCAAGCAGTGCAGGGGTGGGGAAATGCCTGTTCACAGCCAGACTTGTCCAGGCAGAGCAGCTTTTGCTTCTGGCAGGAACAGCCAAACAGCCCCCTCAGCAAAGGGCAGCCAAGCTCTCCAATTCCTTCAGGAGGTTCAGCTGCTCTGCAGTTTGAGGCCCATCAGGGAGGTCCTGACTGAGGAGGGGAAGGGCAGAGTGTGGGTAATGTGTGTCCCAGCAGGACTGAAGTCGTGCTGTGCTTGATGTCCCCCTGCAGCCTGTCCTTGAGCAGAGCTCTGTGGTGGTGTCAAAGCCCCACCAGGTCCGGCCTGAGCATTCTGAGTGTTGTTTTGTGGAGGGAAAGGGGGAGGTGAGGCAGAAACCATGGAAGGGAAGAGTGCCAGGTCCCTTGTGGTGAAGGGAAAGGAGATGATGACCCCCCCACCAGAGCAGGCAGAAGGGGATGTTGGCACGGGAGGAGCAAGGATCATGTCAGTGTCATGTGTTTCCTTTCTCCACAGCTGCCACTGGATGGGAGTGACAGGACCCACCAAACCCCACAGCTCAGTGGTGTGGCCATGCAGGGAGAAGCAGAAGCATTGATCCACCACTGACACTTGGCACCACCCCAAGCTTGGACCAGCCATCCCAAAGGGGATGTCACTGTGGGTGTCTCCACCACAGGCATTGCCCAGCAGGTGCCACCTACTCAGCTGGTGCCTGTGAGAAGAGGACAGTGGTTCAGGAGTGACTGCAGGAGGAGGAGAACACCCACAGCACTGAATCCCTCATGGCCTTGTGGAGAACCATTTCACAGCCTGAGTTTGAGGAGAGAGCAAGAGGCCCAGTTTTGGATTTCAGAACCATTTCACAACCTGAGCTTTGAGGAGAGAGAGAGAGGCCCAGTTTTGGATTTCAGAACCATTTCACAGCCTGAGCTTTGAGGAGAGAATGAGAGGTCCAGTTTTGGATTTCAGAACCATTTCACAGCCTGAGCTTTGAGGAGAGAGAGAGAGGTCCAGTTTTGGATTTCAGAACCATTTCACAGCCTGAGCTTTGAGGAGAGAATGAGAGGTCCAGTTTTGGATTTCAGAACCATTTCACAGCCTGAGCTTTGAGGAGAGAGCGAGAGGTCCAGTTTTGGATTTCAGAACCATTTCACAACCTGAGCTTTGAAGAGAGAGTGAGAGGCCCAGTTTTGGATTTCAGACAGCATCTGGATGTCATCTTTCCCTATTCCCTGGAAGAGTTTTCATCTCTAGGTTAAGGAATACCTAAAGAAGTACCAAGTCAAAAGCAAGGTCTCCTCCACCAGCTCCCAGAAGATCCAACTGCTGCAGCACAGACTTAAATCAGCCTTTGGGAACTTCTCAAACACCATTTTTTCTGGCCCACGTGGCATTTGAACTGCAGACACTGAAATACTCCCGAGTGCATCCCTTGGTTCTGCACTTCCATGGCTGTAGTGGGATCTCTTGTTATTGCCTTGGGAGGACCATGTGGTGGTGGGTGTTCCTCAGGTGGGGAGTGCAGAGAGAAACTGGACCCCATGGCTTCTGGGTGGTGGTATCTTCCTGATGGCTCTGCCAGGTCTGGCTGATGGTTGCAGATGTACCAGGTGCTGGTCCAGTTTCCCCAGGTCAGGCTGTCCCCTCCCCCTGTAGCCCCATGTTCCTGTCTGGGTTGCAGAAGTAGCTCATGAAGGTGGCTGAGCCCCCTGGGGCACAAACACAGGGGGGTTTGGTGGCCCCTGTGCTGAGCCCCACGTGGTTCCCCCGAGTCCAAAGGCAAAGGAAGGGACAAACCTGTTGGTGCAGATGATGGCACAGTCTGGGCCAGAGTGGTGGCTCCTCCTGGCCAGGGGCTGCTCCTCCTCTGCATCCAACCAGTGGTTCCCCAAGTCCCCAAAGCCCCAGATTGTCTCCCCTGAGGTTTGGGTGGGAGCCCCCAGTGCCTCCCCCAGGGCAGGGAGTTCCACACTGGGGGATCTGACTCTGGCACTCAGGGGGGATTTTGGACTCGTTGCTGGCCCCTGAGCAGAGCTGAGCCCTCAGGTGGGTGTGGAGGTGCCAAGGAGTCCCTGCAGGGCAGTTCTCCCAGCTCCTCTGCCAGGCTTCTTTCCCAGCCAGCTCCCAGCCTGAGGGCTCAGCTGTGCCCTGGGCAGCTGCTGCCAATGGGCCCTTGGGAACAGTTGCTGGGCAATGGCCCAGAGGGTTTGGAATGCCCAGCTTTGGGCACACCCACACAGGGACAAACTGGGCCCACCTGCTCAACTGGGACAAGCTGCCAGGGTAGCAGGGCTGGGTAACAAGGGCCCACTCAGTGGGTTTGCAGCCCACCCATCTCAACCAGCACACAAAGCAATGGTCAGGACAGGAGGAGGGCACAGGGTGGTCTTGGCACATGTAGGACCGTGTGGACACGCCTTGGCACCAACACACACGTGCCCATCTCCACCTGGGGTGGTGTGTCAGGGACAATGTGGGACAGTCAAGGCTCCAGAGAGGGGTCACCCTCCATTCCACAGGTAAATCCAGAGGGCCTGGCATTCTGTGCCAGCCCAGACAACCCCAGGAGCTGTCTGGGCTTGGGCACTGCCATCCTGCCCAGCTTCCCCTGGCAAAGCTCCTGTGCTTCACCAGCAGAGCCGCCTCAGGTGTTTCCAACTTTGTTGGGATCTGGGGCTCAACTGCAGCATCTTGTTGTTTGAGAAAAGTCCTCTTTGGAAAATAAGTGTAAAAGGAAGAGAATTCTATTTGCCATTGAATGTGTGATGTCAAATGAACCTTTGCATTTGATTTTTTTATACCTCCTTTTTTCTGTTTTAAGCAAACCCCTCCTCAGAATAAAGCATCTCAAACCAAACTATTCCTTCTCAGAGAATTCTGTCTCCACCTCCCCATTTTCCTCTCTCTCCACCTCTCCATTTTTTTAAATTATTTCCTTTTAATTTGGGTTTGGTTTTTTCCTTCATTCAAGCTTTACAAAGAGCAGCTGGCAAAAAGCTGGATCATTTCAGAGGGGGTGGGAAGGGTTTATAAACCCAAATGTGGCATTTTCCAGGGGCTGAAATTCCCTCTCAACCCACAGTGGGCAGAGCAAAGAAGCAGCTGGATGGTTGGTTGGTGACTGTAAAGGAAAAGGAGAAAAAGACATGATTTTCTTATTATTAATGAATTAAAAAAAATAATTTAGAAAACCCCTTTGGAAATGAACTGGGTAATTCCCTCCCAATTCCAGCATTTCTTGAGCGATTTTCAGCTATTAAGTCCAATTGAAGGAGGTTTGGAAATGAAGCATCACTTCAAATGAAAAAATAATCAAAGCTTGCTTGTTCTCCAAGTGCCAGATTGACACAGACACCAAAAAGCCCTGAAATGTTTGTGTTCTCATTTGCTCCAATTAACAGCTTGAATTTACAACTTGTATTACCATCAAACTAATTTGGTTTTGTTTTTGGTTTTTTTTTTTTTTTTAACTGGAAAAAATGGTTCCATCTCCCTTTCTCCAAACTAACTGATCTTTACCTCCTTGTTAAGGTTTTATTCTCCTGCCAAAATTCCAACACAGCACAGATTTAGTGTCAAAAAATAATCCAGAGGAAGGAGCACCCAATGTCTCCTCCCTGCTCTGACCAAGTGACACAGTTGCTTTGCACATGAAAGCCACTGCTGTGAGTAAACCAGAAAATGGCATTTTGTCCCCTGAGATTTGCCTCTAAATTAGAATTTAATTTAGCACTGGCTGACACAAGAGTGGGGTGGCTTCACCCCCTCCAGGCTTCTCCTTCTCCACCCTCCTTGGGGGCTTTGGGGCTGCAGAAATGGAGAGGGCAGAACTCTGAGTGCCCCTCACCCCACAGTTTTCTGGTGGGCAAAGTAAAGATCACAGAATCCTGGAATGGATTGGGTTGGAAAAGGCCTCTGAGATCATCCAGTCCAACCCTTGATCCAACCCCACTGTGATCACCAGCCCAGGGCACAGAGTGCCCTGGGCTGGTGATCACAGTGGGGTTGGATCAAGACATGGTGGATTCTCACTCAGTGCCACATCCAAAGAATCACAGAATGGATTGGGTTGGAAAAGATCTCCAAGATCATCAAGTCCAACTCTTGGTCCAACTCCAGTCCATTTACCAGATCATGGCACTCAGTGCCACGGCCAAGCTCAGCTGAAAAACCTCCAGGGATGGGGAATCCACCCCCTCTCTGGGCAGCAGGGAAGTTGTGGCCAGGTGGGGGTTGGTCTCTTCTCCCAGGCACTCAGCAATAGGACAAGGGGGCACGATGGGCTCAAGCTCTGCCAGGGGAAATTGAAGTTGGAGATGAGAAAGAAATTCTTTGCAGAGAGAGTGCTCAGGGATTGGAATGGGCTGCCCAGAGAGGGGGTGGATTCCCCATCCCTGGAGGTTTTTCAGCTGAGCTTGGCCGTGGCACTGAGTGCCATGATCTGGTAAAGGGCCTGGATTTGGACCAAGGGTTGGACTTGATGATGTGGGAGGTCTTTTCCAACTCAATCCATTCTGTGATTCTTTGATCATGAAGTCCAACCTTTGACCAATCTCCACCTTGTCAACTGAGTGCCATGTCCAGCCATTTCCTGAACTCTTCCAGGAGTGGGGCCTCCACCACTTCCCTGGGCAGCCCATTCCAATGTTTAACAACTCCTTCTGTTCAGAAATGATTCCTGATGTCCAATCTGAGCCTCCCCTGGCACAGTCTGAGGCAGTTTCCTCTTGGCCTGTCACTCATTACCTGGGAGTCACCTCAGTGTGAAGGCTCTGCCAGAGGAGTAGGTACAGAAAACAGTGTCTGAGATGCTACCAAAGCTCCAGCACTGGCAGGAGCTCCAGGGAGGCAAAGGCAGTGCCTCTACCCCATCCTCACCCTCCCTGGTGTGACCAGGGCTGGAGCAGCATTTAATGCTTTAATGTGGATTTATTTCATAGATTTAATGCCATTAATAGGTTGAATCCCTTTAGCAGCTGCTCCCCACAGCAGCAGAGCCTGGTCCTCACTCCATCCCATGTCACCTCAAGCTCCATTTCTCATCCCAGCAGGACCACAGCCACCCCTGGCTGGCAGGAGGGTGCTGAGCTGCTGCAGCAAAGCCCAAGTGCAGCTGCCAGTGCCGTGTTGGAACAGTCTCACCATCCCAACAGCCTCAGCATCCCCAGGGAGCTGTGCCTTGGTGGGGCCTGAGGGCAGCAGGAGGTTTCTAGTCCAGAGGTTTCTAGTCCAGAGGTTTCTAATCCAGAGGTTTCTAAGCTGGTGAATGCACAGGCACTGCCCTGAGGGTTGATGGGTTTGTGGAGCTGTTCTTCACTGCTCCCCAGCTTGGTGTCTGAAGGCAGGGGAAGGTGTTACACCATCTCTCTGCAGAGGAAGGTGTTCCACCATCTCTCTCCGTGTGCTCTGAGGGTTGGAGGACACCCAGGAACCACTCCCATGTCCTGCCCAGTGCCTGCCCCTCGGGGTGGGAGCCCACACACCCTCCTAGGGCACAACCCCAGCTGGGCTCTTTGTTTTGTCATGGTCAGCCCTGGGAGGGTGGTTTGTGCTGGAGATTTTGGCTAATCTGCCCAATAAGCACATAAAGCTGAGCCAGGGAAAAGGCAGAAAGGAAGGAGGGAGTTCCATCCCTTTGGGGAGAGGGGAGGAGGAATAAGGAGTGTTTTCTCCTGCCTGAAGACCAGGTTTCCCCAGCAGGACACTGCCAGCAACCCTTGGAGAGCAGGAAGGGGCTGTCTGGCTTGAACCTGCCCCTCCCCAGTGTCCCTGGGCACAGGATGGCACCACTTTGGGCACAGATTCTAAAGTCACTAAAAACACAAGCTGGGGGAGCTTCTCCTCCCAAACTCCCAGCTCTGATTGGGAGAGATTCTCCTCCCAAACTCCCAGCTCTGATTGGGAGAGATTCTCCTCCCAAACTCCCAGCTCTAATTGGGAGAGATTCTCCTCCCAAACTCCCAGCTCTGATTGGGAGAGATTCTCCTCCCAAACTCCCAGCTCTAATTGGGAGAGATTCTCCTCCCAAACTCCCAGCTCTGATTGGGAGAGATTCTCCTCCCAAACTCCCAGCTCTAATTGGGAGAGATTCTCCTCCCAAACTCCCAGCTCTGATTGGGAGAGATTCTCCTCCCAAACTCCCAGCTCTAATTGGGAGAGATTCTCCTCCCAAACTCCCAGCTCTAATTGGGAGAGATTCTCCTCCCAAACTCCCAGCTCTAATCCAGGCTCAACTTCCACGGGCACTGCCCAGGGCAGGCCCCAGCTTTGGCTCCTCCACAAGAGCACAGTTTGCCCCTTGCAGTCACATCCTGCCAGCCAAGGCTGATTCCTCAAGGATTATCCCCTGCAGAGACAGACAGACCCTTTCATTCCCAAGGGAAGGCAAAGCAAAGAGTTTAATTATCAGCCAAGTCCAACAAAGCAAACACATCCAGGTTAATGAGCATCCCAATGGCACAAACCTCATCTGAGCATGTGGAGATTTCCCCTGTAATTGAAAAGAAAAGCTCTTCACCAAGCAAAAGTTCTTTTAGGCACATTCCTTATGCAATTAAACTGCTAATGAGGCTGCTTAGTCCTTCTTATTTCTCTACACTGAGGCACATCCAGGATCCCAGGGGGCATCAGACAAACAGAGGTGAATCTCATCCCTTTGGTGAGGTTTGGGGGGCTCAGGGCTGACAGGAGGGGCTGGCAGGACCCTTTCCCTCTGGGCTCGGGGTTTCAGCTGCAGGCTCTGCTTTCTCTGCTCTTCCTCATGTCCACGAATGCAGCTGTAGCTGCTGATTGATGTCCAAGCTCTTCCTTGGGGTGAATTTTTTTTCAGTGTCTATTTAAGATGCTCAGTGTGGGTACCTGTAATGATTCTTTCTGAGCTTCCTTCTCACCCAAACTGCTGGGCAGTGCCTGCTTGTGTTTAATACCTTGTGCTGGTTTAATGTAAACTGGAAGGAGAAACAAACTCAACACAAAAGGGATTATAAGTCAGAGTTACAATTTAATAACAATATTCCAATAAATGCAATGGCACAAAGAGAAATTGGGTTTAACCCCAAGCCCAGCAGTCTAACCCAGCCCCCTGGGGCACAAACACAGGGGGGTTTGGTGGCCCCTGTGCTGAGCCCCACGTGGTTCCCCCGAGGCCAAAGGCAAAGGAAGGGACAAACCTGTTGGTGCAGATGATGGCACAGTCTGGGCCAGAGTGGTGGCTCCTCCTGGCCAGGGGCTGCTCCTCCTCTGCATCCAGTGAGTGGTTCCCCAGTCCCCAAAGGCCAAGATTGTCTCCCCTGAGGTTTGGGTGGGAGCCCCCAGTGCCTCCCCCAGGGCAGGGAGTTCCACCCTGGGGGATCTGACTCTGGCACTCAGGGGGGATTTTGGACTCGTTGCTGGCCCCTGAGCAGAGCTGAGCCCTCAGGTGGGTGTGGAGGTGCCAAGGAGTCCCTGCAGGGCAGTTCTCCCAGCTCCTCTGCCAGGCTTCTTTCCCAGCCAGCTCCCAGCCTGAGGGCTCAGCTGTGCCCTGGGCAGCTGCTGCCAATGGGCCATTGGGAACAGTTGCTGGGCAATGGCCCAGAGGGTTTGGAATGCCCAGCTTTGGGCACACCCACACAGGGACAAACTGGGCCCACCTGCTGGACTGGGATGTACCTTCAGCAGTGCTGAAGAGATGGATTCTAAGCAGCCCCTCTGCTTTCTAATCCCTTAAATACCATGAGCCATTCCTGCCTTTCCAGAGTGAAACAGCCAAACCCCCCACATTTCCTTTCCCTTAAAAAATCAGAGCCAGGATTTACAGCTCAGCTGGAACCACCAACTTTCTTTCCCTGCTGCAACGAGGCCCCTGCCGCCCCCAGAGGGGGCTCCTGGTTGGCTTTGGGGTTCAGCAGAAACCTTGCAGTGTAATTGCCTTGTTCTGCAGAGCTCTGAGGATGTGACTGGGCTTGCAAGTGTTTCAGCTCTTTAGGGAAATTGCTTGTCATCCTTGGCTGGTTTACAGCTGTAAACACCAGCGAGCTGTTGTAGTTCTGTGCTCAGATTGTACCTGCTCATGCTCATAGTTAAGAGGAGATGAACTGCAGGAGAAATAAAAGCAGCTTTCGCTGGTTGCCTCCATCTTTCTCAGCCCTGACTGGCAGGGAAATGCTTTGCTGTCCACCACACCCACTGCTTTTGTGCACTGCCACCAAAGTGATGGCAACACGTTCTGAGCCAGCACCAGGAATGGCTGCAGAGCTAATTATGGATTCCCTGATATTTGCATTAAAGCCTTTGGATGCCCAGCTGAAGGGCAGAGCAAGGTGTGCTAAACAGGAGCCACAGCAGCCTCTTGCCCAACATCTTGAAGCCTCTTTTTAGCCTGGAGAAGAGGAGGGTCAGGGAGGGACCTCATCACTCTCTACAACTCCCTGAAGGGATGTTGTACCCAGGTGGAGGTTGGTCTCTTCTCTCAGGCAACCAACAGTAGGATAAGAGGGCACGGGCTCAAGCTCTGTCAGGGGAGGTTTAGGTTGGGTATCAGAAAGAAATTATCTCCAGAGTGCTCAGGGATTGGAATGGGCTGCCCAGAGAGGGGGTGGATTCCCCATCCCTGGAGGTGTTTAAGATGAGACTGGACATGGCACTGAGTGCCATGATCTGGTGATCACTGTGGGGTTGGATCAAGGGTTGGACTTGATGATCTCAGAGGTCTCTTCCAACTCAGCTGATTTTGTGATTCTATAATTCTGTGATTCTAAGCAGAGAAGGCAAGAAAAAGATGGGGATTCATTGACTGGGACCAACTTTGTGTTGGAGAAGGGGAGTAGAGACAAAAGGGGAGCTCATGGGAACTGCAAGGCTGTACCAGGAGTTTGTGGTGCAGCCAAGAGGAGAGCCCAGATGGAAAGCAGAGGGGTCACTGTCTGGTCACATTGCCCTGTTCCTTCCAGTGTCCCCAGCATGGCAGGAGAAGGAATTTATTAATTAAAAAATCCCAGACTGGTTTGGGTTGGGAGGGCATTAAAGCCCACCCAGTGCCACCCCTGCCATGGGCAGGGACACCTCCCACCAGCCCAGGCTGCTCCAAGCCCTGTCCAAGCTGGCCTGGGACACTCCCAGGGCTGGGGCAGCCACAGCTTCTCTGGGCACCTGTGCCAGGGCCTGCCCACCCTCCCAGCCAGGAATTCCTTCCCAATATCCCACCCAACTCTGCCAGTTGGAAGCCCCCACTCCTTTGTTCCTCCTTGCTGTGCCCAAAATCCCGAGCAAACCCGTGCCCGAGGTGCCAGAGCTCAGGGATGTGCAGACACAGAGGTGCCCACGTGGTGCTGACCCAGGCAAAGCGACAGCAGAGGCGGAGAAGGACAGATGATGGACAGGAGAGCTAGAGGCAGCTGTTAAGGGAATCCCTGCGCTGACAATCAGCAGATAATCAGCCCATCTAATCGTGCCTGATGGTTCCTCTCCCCTCGCCCCTCCGAGCCAGCGAATCTCTGCACTGCCATCGATTTTCTGTCTGGGTCCTCAGGGAGTGGTGCCCGCTGACGGGAAGGGCTTTCCCCTCGACTGCAGCTGAAGGAGGAAGGCAGGGCTGATGCAGAAGCTCCTCCTTGCCCAGAACTTGCTGCAGGAGGAGGAATCATGTGCACAAACCTCCTTGGGTTGGTGGGTTTGTGTCTCCCAGCCATGCAGAAGGAAGGATTGATCCTGCCCTGAGTGTGGTGTCAGACGGTGCTGGGATTTGGGAGACCTGGAGCTGGCAGGATTGGGGTTGCAGGTGCCATCATTCCATCTCTGTCATCATTCACTAAGGTTACTCTGATGCAAAAGGAAAAAAAAAAAAGCATATGTATCTTCTTTTTTTTTTTTTTTAAATACAGCCTGATAAAAATGGTTTGTTTCCATTTCAAAGAAATCCTCCCTTGTCTTTATGATGTAAAAAAACTTGGCTTTGATGACTTGACATTTTTCTAATGGGAAAAAAATCGTTGTCAAAAGAATTGCACTCGTTTTCCTGCACTCCAGTGAGCCCCTGTCACTCCTGGTGAGTTTTACCACTTGACAGGAGAGGGAGATCACTGGGCACTGCCCTTCCCTCCCTTGGCACTGCCATTCCTTCCCTTGGCACTGCCATTCCCTCCCTTGGCACTGCCGTTCCCTCCCTTGGCACTGCCATTCCCTCCCTTGGCACTGCCCTTCCCTCTCTTGGCACTGCCATTCCCTCCCTTGGCACTGCCATTCCCTCCCTTGGCACTGCCATTCCCTCCCTTGGCACTGCCCTGGTGGGGCAGGAACAGCCAACAGGAATCAGAAAAAAAACCCCTTGCTCACACCCAGAGCTGGTCATGCCACATCCCTGCTCAGGTATCACCCCGTGGAGTCCACAAAGCAGCTTTTAAAGGGTTAATGGCCAAAACATTGGGTTTGCTGCCTTTATTCCTTCCAACAAGAGGCCCTGAGTCACCTCCCCAGGAGGTGGGAGCTCGGGGGGAAGGCTCAGGATGGGTGTTCAGGGGCTGCAGGAGGAGCTTCCACCCCAAACATGCTGCCTGGGGGGATCTGGGGGGGCAACATGTGGGGAAAGGGGCAGGAGATGCCCAGCCCTGCCAGCCCAGAGTTGGAGGGGCTGGAGGGTCAGTGTGATCAGGAGGGAGCTGGGGGGGCTCAGCCTGGAGAAAAGGAGGCTCAGGGGGGACCTTCTGGCTCTGCAACCCCTGATGGATCCAAGGAGGGACTGGAGCACAAGTGCTGTGGGGAGAGGCTGAGGGAGCTGGGGGTGTTCAGCCTGGAGAAGAGGAGGCTCAGAGGTGACCTCAGCACTGTCTGGAACTGCCTGAAGGGAAGTTGTGGCCAGGTGGGGGTTGGTCTCTTCTCCCAGGCACTCAGCAATAGGACAAGGGGGCACGATGGGCTCAAGCTCTGCCAGGGGAAATTGAAGTTGGAGATGAGAAAGAAATTCTTTGCAGAGAGAGTGCTCAGGGATTGGAAGGGGCTGCCCAGAGAGGGGGTGGATTCCCCATCCCTGGAGGTTTTTCAGCTGAGCTTGGCCGTGGCACTGAGTGCCATGATCTGGTAAAGGGACTGGAGTTGGCCCAAGGGTTGGACTTGATGATCTGGGAGGTCTCTTCCAACCCAATCCATTCTGTGATTCTGTGGATGTGGCACTGAGTGAGAATCCACCATGTCTTGATCCAACCCCACTATGATCACCAGCCCAGGGCACTCTGTGCCCTGGGCTGGTGATCACAGTAGGGTTGGATCAAGGGTTGGACTTGATGACCTCGGAGGTCTTTTCCAACCCAATCCATTCTATGACTCCATGATTTGGGCTCTGCTCCAGGAACAGGGACAGGAGCAGAGGGCACGGCCTCAGGCTGGGCCAGGGCAGGGGCAGGAATTTCTCCATGGAAAGGGTGGTCAGGCCCTGGCAGGGGCTGCCCAGGGAGGTTTGGAGTGCCCAGCCCTGGAGGTGCCCAAGGCAGGACTGGCCATGGCACTCAGTGCTCAAGGTGGGCATTGGGCACAGGTTGGACTCGATCTTGGAGGTCTTTTCCAACCTCACTCATCCTGTGCTTTTGGGATTCTGTACCCCAAGTCACTCCCTTGTGCATCACAGCAGTGCCTTCCTGGGGGTGTCTGTGCCAACCCCCAGCCCTGGCATGTTTGCAGAGGGAGGAGGCAGCACCTTCTGTGCCCTCCAGCAAAACGTGAGAGAGCACCAAGAAAACCTGTGTCAAAATCACCTTCTCTTTAACCTTTTTATCACCTTTTTAATCTTCCATGAGAAAACACAGAGGTGCCTCAAGGAGGTGGAGATTAGAGACCTATGGAAGGGGCCAAGGGTTGCACCTGAGCCCTCCCTGGGCTCCCTGGGGTTCAACCCTTCAGAATTGATTTCCAACAGTGCCTTGGCCTATTATCAAAGAGCCTTTTTCTCCCCATTTTGGGATGTTCAGCCTTGCAGGAGGTTGCCCCGTGCTGGCAGAGGCAGCCCAAAGCATTAGGTGATAGTCTCGTGCTATTGAAGTGGAAAAACCCCTCAGTCCTGTTGCTTTTCTTGCAGCACTGAAGCATTTTCTGTCTCCTGATCCAAAGCACAAATTGGGTTTAATCCCCCCACCAGAATTACTCATCATGCCCCAGGCATGCCAGGAACAGCAAACTTAAACTCATCCTTTGGACTTCAGCTTTAGTTTTTTTTTTTCTTTTTGGATTAGTGACTTGTTTGTGGATTCTCTGCTGAAGTATTTGCTAAATAATCCACCCAAAGCTCAGCTTTGGCAGCGAGTTCTCAGCTCTGCAGCTGCCCATGCCAGGGAGAGGGGCTGGAAATGCCAGGGCTGCCAACTCCAGGGGTTTTATTATGGATCTTGCAAACCTCAAGGTTTTCCTTAAAGCCTCAGCTCCTCTGCTGACATGGGAAGTGCCCCCTGATGCCATCACAGGGCTCAGCGTGGAGAGGCTGGAAAGGCAGACAGAAAATCAAAGGGCTCCTGTTCCTTCATTTAAATCTCCTGGTCCTTCATTTAAATCTCCTGGTCCTTCATTTAAATCTCCTGGTCCTTCACTTAAATCTCCTTTTTTTAAAGGGAAATCTCTTTATTTTGTGGGTAACCAGCTGGTTTGGTTGGATGCAGAGGGGCGGAGAGCTCAGAACATCTCCAGGAGCTGCAGGGTGGGAACCCAGGGAGGTGCCACCACCAGGGAGGGGCTTCACCCACTTGGCCTCTTGGATTGTGTTTTCAGTCCTGGATAAGCTGGGAGTTATCCATGTGTGTCCATGGTGTGTCCAGGTGACCCCCCCAGATGTCCCCTGGCATGGCAGGGACATCAGCAGGGACACAGGGACACCAGGGACATCAAGAGGGACACAGGGACACCAAGGGGGGCTTGGGAACAGGAGTGAGATGAAAAGGGACATGGGGGGCCTTGAGGACAGGGGGACCCAGGAATGGGATTTGGGGATGTCATCGACATCAGGAGGGACACGGGGACACCAAGGGGGGCTTGGGAACAGGAGGGACATCAAATGGGACATTGGGACCTGGGGGGCTTGAGGACAGGAGGATCTGGGGGGAAGGCCCTTGGGGATGTCAGGGACATCAATGGGGACACAGGGACACCACGGGGGCCTTGGGGACAGGAGGGACATCAGAGGGGACATGGGGACCTTAAGGACAGGGGGACCCAGGGATGGGATCTGGGGATGGCAGGGACATCAGGGGGGACACAGGGACACCAGGGGGGGCTTGGGGGCAGGAGGGAGATCAGAAGGGACATGGGGGGCCTTGAGGGCAGGGGGACCCAGGGGTGGGACCTGGGGATGGCAGGGACATCAGGGGGGACACAGGGACACCAGGGGGGGCTTGGGGACAGGAAGGACATCAGAGGGGACATGAGGCCCTGCGGGGCCTTGAGGGTGGCCTTGGAGATGTCAGGGACATCAGGAGGGACACAGGGACACCAGGAGGGCCTTGGGGACAGGAAGGACATCAGAGGGGACATGGAGACATGGGGGGCCTTGAGGACAGAGAGATTTGGGGGGAGGCCCTTGGGGATGGTAGGGACATCAGGAGGGACATGGGGACACCAAGGGGACCTTGGGGACAGGAGGGCCATCAGAGAAAACATGAGGCCCTGTGGGGCCTTGAGGGTGGCCTTGGAGATGAAAGGGACACAGGGATGCCAGGGGGACCTTGGGAACAGGAGAGACATCAGAGGGGACATGAGGACCTGGGAGGCTTGAGGACAAGGGGACCAGGGGGTAGGGGTTGGGGATGTCAGGGACATCAGGAGGGACACAGGGACACCAGGGGGACCTTGGGGACAGGAGGGACATCAAACCCCTCTGCTGGTCCTGCAGCCCCTGCTGGAGCTGCCCCCCCTCTGCTCCCTCCTCTCTGCAGGGCTGAGATCCCCTCCCTGAGCAAGGTCCTCCTTGCAGTGCCTGAACCTTCACATGATGCCCAAACCCCTCCCTGGAGATCTTGGGACCTTGGAGGGTCTCCTTCACTCATTCCCAAAAATGTGGAGAGCCAGACAGAGCAATTATTTGCCAAACTGTTCCACCAACACCTGCAACCTGTGCCAGGCACTGCAGCCACCCTAAGCCATCCTGGTGCTATTTATGGAAACTGTGAGGGCTGTGGGAGAAGAGGGTGCAGAGGCAACAACTGGTGCTTCAATTCCAGCTGGAAATCACAGGATGTGATTTCTGAACGTGCTCTGTGTGTCAGCAAAGCCAGAATTCCTGGCCTGATCTCCTCTGTGCTGCTTCCCAGCCCTCTGGGGGACCTTCTCAGTGTCTGAGGGTTTGATGTGGCTCAGGCAGGAGAGATGGTGGAGATGCCAACGAGATGGTTTGGGTGGGGGGCTGTTTAGATTGACACAGAGCTCTGGGATTTGCTCTTCCAGAGTGCAGGAACTGCCTGGCAAGGGTTGTGATGGCAAACAGGGGCAGGCAGAGGTGCCAGAGGGTTGGGCACAGGGTGGGTTCCCTCCTGGTGCTGAATTCAGTGGGCTCAGGGCTGTGAGAGGCAGAAGTGCCCAGTCTGAAACCCCAACTGGTGCCCAGGCAGTGGGTGCAGGTATTTTCTGGCAGGTTTTCATCCCAAAGAGGTGCATTTGGGCCAGACCTCTGCAGTCTTTGCCCAGTGACTGGGCTGTGATGAAGGAAGCTGAGCTGCCTCAGGGGTGTAGGACTGGCCAGGGTGAAGGGTCCTCAGCCTGTGGCCCCCCCCAAGCACTGCAGGACCATGGAAGTAACTCCTGAGTTTTGCCTCCTGAGAGCTGAGAGCTCTTCATGGTCCAGGTGGTCTCCTGGGATGGATTTGTGACTTCAGCTCTGCTTTAACCTACAGCAGAGCAGCTCCCAGGGCAGAGTGAGGGACAGCCTTGGGTGGTCTGGGGGGGGGCAGTGGGCAAAGAGCCCATGCAAAGGGCACAGCTGGGCAGCAGCACATCCCTCTTGGAGTCTCCCTCACTGCAGGAAGGAGCAGATCATTTCACAGGCAGTTGTGTTTCCATAGAAACCCCAGGAAAAAGTCCTGGAATCCTGTGGGGAAAGGGAGGTTTTCAGCCACTCCAAAGAGCTGCCAAGAAGTTGAATGCTGAAGGTGATGCAAAACTCTTGTCCCATCACTGAGCTGGAAGGGGAAAGTTGCTTTTCCCTCATTAACACTCCTCCAGCTGCATTGCAGTCCCTTTTTCCTTGGCAGTTGTAGATGTTTCTCGTTGCCCAAAAGCAAAGAACCCCCAAAGCTCTGCCATGCCTGGTGAGATGGAGCCCATCTGCCCAAGGGATGCCAGGCTGGGGGAGATGGGGCTTCAGCCCCAGGTCAGCTGCACATCTGGGTGCCAGTTCAACCAGCTCTGAACTGGCCTGGCTGGGAGGGTAGGAGAGGCAGCACTGGGAGAGACAGAGCAAAGAGCAAGGGAGTGTTGACAGTGGAGGAGGGAGGTGGAGCTGAGCCACCAGTGTGCCCAGGTGGCCAAGAAGGCCAAGGGGATCCTGGCCTGGATCCAAACTAGCGTGGCCAGCAGGCCCAGGGCAGTGACCCTTCCCCTGGACTCTGCCTTGGGGAGGCCACACCTTGAGTGTTGTGTTCAGTTCTGGGCCCCTCAGTTGAGGCAAGAGATTGAGGGGCTGGAGCGGGGCCAGAGAAGAGCAACGAGGCTGGAGAAGGGACTGGATGTGGCTCTGAGTGTCCTCTGAAACACCTCCAGGGACAGAGAATCCACCAGGACTTGATCCAACCCCACTGTGATCACCAGCCCAGGGCACAGAGTGCCAGAGTGATCCCAGTGGGGTTGGATCAAGGGTTGGACTTGGTGATCTCAGAGGTCTCTTCCAACCCAACTGAGAAGAGAAAAGCAACGAGGCTGGAGAAGGGAGTGGAGCACAAGTGCTGTGGGGAGAGGCTGAGGGAGCTGGGGGTGTTCAGCCTGGAGAAGAGGAGGCTCAGAGGTGACCTCAGCACTGTCTGGAACTGCCTGAAGGGAAGTTGTGGCCAGGTGGGGGTTGGTCTCTTCTCCCAGGCACTCAGCAATAGGACAAGGGGGCACGATGGGCTCAAGCTCTGCCAGGGGAAATTGAAGTTGGAGATGAGAAAGAAATTCTTTGCAGAGAGAGTGCTCAGGGATTGGAATGGGCTGCCCAGAGAGTGGGTGGACTCCCCATCCCTGGAGGTTTCTAAGGTGAGAGTGGACGTGGCACTGAGTGCCATGATCTGGTAAAGGGACTGGAGTTGGACCAAGGGTTGAACTTGATGATCTGGGAGGGCTTTTCCAACCCAATCCATTCTAGGATTCTCTGAACTCCACTGAGGGTCTGCAAACATGGGCTGTAGCCTTGGGAAACAGGAGCTGCTTCTGCTCTGCCTTGGCCAGACCCTAAAAAAAGAGGGACCTGCTGAAAATTAAAAAATCACACTTTAAACCCTCTGTGTTTTCAGCCTTCTGAAGACCAGGGGTGTGCCAGGGGCAGATAATTCCCAACCTCCTCAAAATGCTTCAGCTGAAGCTCAGAGAGGGTCAATAAGCAGAAAAACAAAACTGGTGACAGCAGAGAAGGATCCTATTTCTCCAATCAGATGATCTCACTCCTCTGCTGCTTGAGACAATCCCTGCAGGCTGAGGTGGGACACGTCAGCAACTCTGAGATCAGCAGCACCTTCTCACTTCCACTTTGTCCCCAGGCCAAGCCATTGTCACTGGGGAGCATCAGCAGGGCCAGAGCAGGGCAGGGAGGGCAACGAACTCCACCCCACTTGACCTTCATAATTCAGTTTTGTGCCTTGGTGGAGCCACATTTTGAAGGAGTTTTTCCAGTCAGGATAATTCTGTCTGGGAGTGCAGGGTCAGATCCAGGAGGTGGAACTGCCCAAAACCCCAAACCCATCAGCTCTGCATTGATTATTGAACAGAAATTGTTGGTACCCAAGATCAGGGAACAGTGGTGGGGACCCAAGATCTTTGCAGGTTTTGCTGCAGAGATCCAACACTTTTCCCATTCAGAGCAGCCAAGAGCACCTGAAAACTCACATCCTTCAGGAAATTAATTTCCTCTTCACCCACAATGAGACTTTCTGCTCAAATCCCTCTGAAGCTTCACTTTCAGCTCAGAGTGAGGAGGAGGAGGAGGAGGAGGGGAGGGTTTGGTCCACACACCTTGATCTGGCTTTGAAATTACATTTCATTTTCCAAAATGCTTCACAGGAAAGGCCTTTTCAAGTCTGAAAAGAAACATTTTGACTTTAAAGGCACGTTGTAAATATTCCATGGTGGCACTTCCCACATCCCCACTTTGGGTTTTTTTCCTGCATGAAAAGGATTCTGAGCTCTGCACTTGACCCTTTCTGGCCAAGGATTTCTCTGAGCCCTCAGAGAGGCACCTTTGCATTCCAGCCCATTGCACAGATTTAACACTGAATGGTGAATAAACCCCTTTAGACTCCTGTTAACTGAGGGAAGAAACAATTGCAGCTCATTTGTCTCTTTTCCTGAAGATGAATTTTTCATTTTCCCTTTCAAGCCCCTTGACGTTGGTGAAATGATTTTCTGGTGTGTGTTGAGTCAATAAAAGCTGTGGCTGCATTTCAAGTGCCCACAAAGGGCTGCCTGGCATCAGCCATGCCCAGGGGGAGGGCTGTGCCATGGCTGAGCACAGAATCCCTCATTTCTGTCTCATTTGGATACACTTCATGTGTTGGCTTTTTGTGTCTGAGCTGTCAGAGAGGTTGGGAACTGTGGCTGATGAATTCCATTTGTCTCCACCTCTGGGAAAAAAAACCAAACCAACCCAAAGCACCTTTAGAGCTGCAGTGAAATCATCATCCTCCTGCCAAAAAAAAAAAAAAAAAGAACCAACCCCAAACTGCCCAGTTTAAACTCACTGATTTGCACCAACCTTCCTTCTCACACAGGTTGAAATCACAGCCCTGAGGCACCTTGGCCTGGGAGATGTTTGGGCTGAGGGAATGATGGGATGGTCTCAAGGACCCCCAGGGACCATCCAGTCCCACCCCTGACCCTGCACAGACACCCCAACAATCCCACCCTGTCCCTCAGAGTGTTGTCCAAACCCTCCTGGAGCTCTGGCAGCCTTGGGGCCGTGCCCACTGCCCTGGGGAGCCTGGTCAGTGCCCACCACCCTCTGGGGAAAGAGCCTTTCCCTGAGATCCCACCTGACCATTCCTGGCACAGCTCCAGCCCCTCCCTGGGTCCTGTCCCTGCCCTGGCACAGCTCCAGCCCTTCCCTGTGTCCTGTCCCTGCTCACACAGAGCAGAGATGGAGCTGCCCCTCAGGAGGAGCTGCAGACCCCAAAAGGTCTCCCCTCAGTCTCCTCTTCTCCAGCTGAACAAACCCTGTGGAGGGTGAAATCCCTTCCCCATCCTGCCAGTCCAGTTGGATTTGGGCTCCCTTGGGCAGGAAAGATGGGAGGAGGAAGCTCCCCAGGAGTCACCCCCTGTGCCCCAGAGGGTCATCCAAACCCTCCTGGAGCTCTGGCAGCCTTGGGGCTGTGCCCACTGCCCTGGGGAGCCTGGTCAGTGCCCACCACCCTCTGGGGGAAGGACCTTTCCCTGAGATCCCACCTGACCCTGCCCTGGCACAGCTCCAGCCCCTCCCTGGGTCCTGGCACTGCCCATCAGGCTGTGGATGGACAGGAAGGAATTGATTCAGTGGATGCTCCAGGTCCTGAGATTACCCAGGGAGGGGAAAGGTACCTGGAAATAGGGGACAGAAGGTCAACTAATGATCAGCTCTGGATGGAGTGGGCACCATCTCCAGGCAGCACCTCTTCCTCCTGATGCCCCCTGGGAGCTGTGACATCATCCATGATCCTGTGCCAGGCTGGGGTGGCCCCAGAAAGGATTGTCAGCCCAACAGCTCTTCCTCATGGCTTCCAAATTACAGTCCCAGAGTCACAGGATGTGCTGAGCTGGAAGGGACACAAAAGGATCTTCACGTCCAACCCCTGTCCCTGCACAGACCCAGCTCCAGGAGTCACACCCTGTGCCCAAGGGCATTGCCCAAATGCTCCTGGAGCTCTGGCAGCCTTGGGGCTGTGCCCACTGCCCTGGGGAGCCTGGTCAGTGCCCACCACCCTCTGGGGGAAGAGCCTTTCCCTGAGATCCCACCTGACCATTCCTGGCACAGCTCCAGCCCTTCCCTGGGTCCTGTCCCTGCCCTGGCACAGCTCCAGCCATTCCCTGTGCCCTGACCCTGCCCTGGCACAGCTCCAGCCCTTCCCTGGGTGCTCTCCCTGCCCTGGCACAGCTCCAGCCATTCCCTGGGTCCTGTACTTGCCCTGGCACAGCTCCAGCCCTTCCCTGGGTCCTGTCCCTGCCCTGGCACAGCTCCAGCCATTCCCTGGGTCCTGTCCCTGCCCTGGCACAGCTCCAGCCCTTCCCTGGGTCCTGTACTTGCCCTGGCACAGCTCCAGCCCTTCCCTGGGTCCTGTCCCTGCCCTGGCACAGCTCCAGCCCTTCCCTGGGTCCTGGCACTGCTCACACAGAGCAGAGATGTGAATCCAGACAGTTGGATTCAGAACAGGTTTTCAAATTTCAAGGTTTAGTTGTCACTTGGTTAAAAAGGAGGAATCAAATCCTCTGTGGCATCTCAAGTACCTTGTGGAACAGAGAGGGCACCCCCTTCTCTGGGCATCCCCTTCTCTGGGCACCCCCTTCTCTGGGCACCCCCTTCTCTGGGCACCACCAGCAGGTACATGGACCTGCCATGATAACTTTGTTCTTCAGGTCTCCCTGCCCATGGCAGGGGCTGGAACTGGATGATCTTCAAGGTCCCTTCCAAGCCAAACCATTCCATGATTCTTTGATTCTCTGTCTTCTGCAAACGGAGTGAAGGATTTATTTGAGAGAAAAATGAGGTTTTATGTTGGCTCTTCCTGTCACAGAAATGGGGTGAATGAAGAGAAAACATGTTCCTTTAAACCCCTCAGTGCTGAGGAAAAAAGGGCAGATTTCCCTCTGTGCCCTTTGCACGTGGAAGTGGGGGAGGCACAAGGGGGAAAATCTGCTAATGAGCAGCCAAACACTGTGAGGATTAATAAATATGGATCACCTTCATTGGCCTGACCTGAAATGCCACAGGATTCATTGCAAGTCTCAGCACTGATTTCTGAGGATGCCAAAGTGGGGAGGAGAGGAATAGATTGACTTTGGGAAGTCAATGGGGATCCATCGACCTGTGCTGCTCAACACCTGCTCCAGGACCAGGAAAAGGAGCAGCCCTTCATTAGGAGACAGGCAGGTTAGAGCTCTCTCCTTCTATCTGCCTCCTAATTAATCCCAGGTCTAATTTGAAAGCTTCTTTCCTTCTTTCTGCACGTTTTTGTGCCAGAGATGCAGCCAAGGAGACCTGCCCGACACTCTGACTGCAAAGGGCTCTTTGGAGAAGGAGAAGAGGCAGCAAAAAGAGCTGCAATTGTCACTTTGGTGCTGCTGAAGAGC
This sequence comes from Pithys albifrons albifrons, assembly GCF_047495875.1. NCBI lineage: Eukaryota > Metazoa > Chordata > Aves > Passeriformes > Thamnophilidae > Pithys > Pithys albifrons. The sequence goes on from NC_092482.1 coordinate 4,378,328, forward strand.
TGAATAAACTTTCCTTCCACTCAGCAGCCTGTAAAGTGATGAGTGTGGAGAGTGTTCAGGTGTCTGGGGATGGGATGTGGAATTGGAACAAGCAGGACTTGCCATCTGGAGAGCAAATCTCTCCGTTCTCGCCGTGCCTGGGGCCGGGGCAGCTCCACATGTGCTGCCAACAGGGAGTTCTCCTCCTCAGCCACCACCTGCCTGGAGATCTGGGTTTGGCAGGGAGGGAAGGGCTTCATCTGAGTCCTGCCCACCCACCTGGGTGAGGGGTTTGCTTTTCCTGCAGGGAAAATCGGGATCAGTGGAAAGAATCCAAGTTGTGGGTTCCAAGACTTGTCCTGGGGCAACCCCTTCCCTTGTTGTCTCTCATGGTTTAATTGCCCTGTGTTAATTAGGGAGTGACTCATGAGAAATGCTGCTTTTTGTTCCATCACTGACTTTTCCATGGATTTGGTTGCCTTGGAAGCTCAAAACAGAGACCTGGAAGTTCAAGCAGCAGAAAACCAGGGAAAGAAGAGAGAGAAGCCAACACTTCTCCTGCTTGTGCCATGTCCTGTCCCTGCTCTGTGGCCCAGAGTTTTGGGAAGGAGAAAAGGCTCTGCTGACCCCTCTTGGGGCACAGGGCAGGGTGGGCACGGTGTTTGCTGTGGCTTTTAACAGCAGATTGCTCATCCCACACTAAAAATCCAAGGAATAAGGAGCTGATGATGTTCTTTTGGTCAGGAAAATGTTTCACTGGGGGAAAAAAAAAACCCCAACCCAACCCTGGTTAATGCTGTGGTAAGGAGGTTTCACACTGTGGTCCTGCAAGTGGAACAGGAGCTCTAATGGGATCTCCTTCCCCTGCCAAGCCTTGGGATTTGGCATCAACCCCCTGTCATCAACATGCAACTAATGACTCAAGGCATTAAATCATCCCTGGTGCCTTTTCCTGCTGAATAGGAGGAAAAGACTTGAAATGGCTCTTTTGGGGGGGGTTGGGATGTGTCTGTTTGGCTGGAAGGACCTTGAGCTCGGAGATGTTAATGATTCCAAATAAATTAAGCTTGGAATTTTTAAGGTGGATGGTTTTCCTCCCTGTGATTGTCTCCTTGTGGCAGAGGGAAGGGGTTGTCCTTCACTGTCCCTTCTCCTGACCTGGTTGTCCTGCACCACCCCTGACCCGCTGGGCCACAGCAGGACTTTGTTCTTGGGGTCTCCTTGAAGGGGTGACACATCTCCATGGGTGTCCAGCAGCCCTGACATCCCAGAATTCCCTGGCAAAGACCCAAAGACACTCAGGAACTGTTAAATAGTCACCACTCAACAAAGCAACGTGTTGGCAGCACACCAAAAATTCCATGTTTTTGTCAGCTGAGTCACCCCAGTGCTTGTCCTGACTCAGGGCTGGATTTCTCCTTCCCAAGGGAAGCAGGTGACACTTTTCTTTCCCTGGGTTTGGTCCCAGTGAATGACCTTTCAAATGAGAAGATCCATCTTGGTGGGTCTCTGAGTTTGTTGGCTGAGACCTTTGAGGAGGACACCTGCACATGTGGCTCGTTCCTTCCATCTGTCTTGGAGGGTTTATTCCCACAGGTCTTGGGAATATTGAAGTGTTCTGTGTCTCTTCAGGGACACAGGATTGGAAACAAGAACCATTCAGACCTTGAAAAGGTTTCAAAATGTCCTTTTTTTACTCAGTGCAACAGCAGGACTTTGTTCTTGGGGTCTCCACTGAAGGGGTGACACATCTCCATGGGTGTCTAGCAGCCCTGACATCCCAGAATTCCCTGACAAAGACCCAAAGAAATCCAGGAATTGTTAGTCACCACTCAACAAAGCAACGTGTTGGCAGCACACCAAAAATTCCATGTTTTTGTCAGTTGAGTCACCCCAGTGCTTGTCCTAACTCAGGGCTGGATTTCTCCTTCCCAAGGGAAGCAGGTGACACTTTTCTTTCCCTGGGTTTGGTCCCAGTGAATGACCTTTCAAATGAGAAGATCCATCTTGGTGGGTCTCTGGGTTTGTTGGAGGTCTGGCTGAGACCTTTGAGGAGGACACCTGCACATGTGGCTCATTCCTTCATACTTCCATCTGTCTTGGAGGGTTTATTCCCACAGGTCTTGGGAATATTGAAGTGTTCTGTGTCTCTTCAGGGACACAGGATTGGAAACAAGAATCATTCAGGCCTTGGAAAGGTTTCAAAATGTCCTTCTTTCCTCAGGGCAACAGCAGGACTTTGTTCTTGGGGTCTCCACTGAAGGGGTGACACATCTCCATGGGTGTCCAGCAGCCCTGACATCCCAGAATTCCCTGGCAAAGACCCAAACACCCCCAGGAACTGTTAAATAGTCACCACTCAACAAAGCAACGTGTTGGCAGCACACCAAAAATTCCATGGGTTTGTCAGCTGAGTCACCCCAGTGCTTGTCCTCACTCAGGGCTGGATTTCTCCTTCCCAAGGGAAGGAGATGACACTTTTCTTTCCCTGGTTTTGGTCCCAGTGAATGACCTTTCAAATGAGAAGATCCATCTTGGTGGGTCCCTGGGTTTGTTGGCTGAGACCTTTGAGGAGGACACCTGCACATGTGGCTCGTTCCTTCCATCTGTCTTGGAGGGTTTATTCCCACAGGTCTTGGGAATATTGAAGTGTTCTGTGTCTCTTCAGGGACACAGGATTGGAAACAAGAATCATTCAGGCCCTGGAAAGGTTTCAAAATGTCCCTTTTTTTACTCAGTGCAACAAGCCAGAATTCCAAACTGACCAAGACACTTCTCAATTCATAAAGGGAATTAACTTGTTTTAGACACTGCTCCTGGAAAACAAAACTCAAACTTGCAGATCATTCTGGTACAGGGGGATGGAAAAGATGAGGAGATGCTGCTTTAAAGGGTTTTTCAGAACTGCTTTGGGGTTTGAAAGTGACTTTGGGGTCTGAAAGTGACTTTGGGCTTTGAAGTCACTTTGGGGTTTGAAAGTGACTTTGGGGTTTGAAAGTGACTTTGGGGTTTGAAGTCACTTTGGGGTTTGAAGTCACTTTGGGGTTTGAAGTCACTTTGGGGTTTGAAGTGACTTTGGGGTTTGAAAGTCACTTTGGGGCTTGAAGGTCACTTAGGGGTTTGAAAATTGCTTTGGGGTTTTAAGTCAGTTTGGGGTTTCAAAGTCCCTTTGGGGCTTGAAAGTGACTTTGGGGCTTGAAAGTGACTTTGGGGTTTGAAGTGACTTTGGGGTTTGAAAGTCACTTTGGGGTTTGAAAGTCACTTTGGGGTTTGAAAGTGACTTTGGGGTTTGAAGTCACTTTGAGGTTTGAAAGTGACTTTGGGGTTTGAAGTCAGTTTGGGGTTTGAAGTCAGTTTGGGGTTTGAAGTCACTTTGGGGCTTGAAAGTGACTTTGAGGTTTGAAAGTGACTTTGGGGTTTGAAAATTGGTTTGAGGTTTGAAGTCACTTTGAGGTTTGAAGTCACTTTGGGGTTTGAAAGTGACTTTGGGGTTTGAAAGTGACTTTGGGGTTTGAAGTCACTTTGGGGTTTGAAGTCACTTTGGGATTTGAAAATTGGTTTGAGGTTTGAAAATTGGTTTGAGGTTTGAAGTCACTTTGGGCTTTGAAGTCACTTTGGGGTTTGAAGTCACTTTGGGGTTGTATTTCTACCCTGATCTGAAAGGAATCTCAAGGTTCCACCTCCACATCCAAATATCACCCTACACATGGGCCCAACTCTTTGTTTGGTTGCTCTTTCTGTGTCTTCCTCTGAAAATACTGAATCAATCTCAGTGTCTGCCCTCCAGCTCTGATCAATTCACGTCCAGAGAACAAGGAGAATATTAGAAGGACTGAAATTCCTCACCTGCTTCCCTTGTGGCCTCGTTTCTTGGGATTCCTTTGAAAGCTTTTCCCCCCTGAGGTTGCCCCTGAACAGCTCAGGAATCATCCAAACCTCGCTGAGCCATTAAAAACGGGCTCCTTTGGGAAAGGAGACAAGGATTTATGGCTGGGCAGCCCTTGTTGCAATGAGTGTGGAAACAACAGCAAGATTTATGGCTCCCAATCCATCACTGCCCAAGGGATTTCTCTGACTGGAGCTCTGCAGGCACCTGAAGGTTAAGTCTCTATTTTCATGAAAAAAGATGTAATTGTTGGGGTTGTGGTTGTCAGGAAAGATTCCACCTCCTCTGGAGGGCAAAGGGAGAAACAGCTCTTGCAGAGGGTTTATTTTAAAGGTTTATTTGTATGATTTACTGGGAGGGCAGCAAGGCTGGGGGGGTGGAATGAAGTTGGGTCCACTCCTGTTTAACATCTTTAGTGATGATTTAGATGAGGGGATTGAGTCCATCAGCAGCAAATTTGCTGCTGACACCAAGTTGGGAGGGAGTGTCGAGCTGCTGGAAGGCAGGAGGGCTCTGCAGAGGGATCTGGAGAGACTGGAGAGATGGTCTGATTGCAATGGGATGGAGTTCACCAAGGCCAAGTGCAGGTCCTGCCCTTTGGCCACCCCAAGCCCTGCAGCGCTCCAGGCTGGGCACAGAGTGGCTGGAGAGCAGCCAGGCAGAGGGACCTGGGGGGACTGAGGGACAGGAAGCTCAACAGGAGCCACCAGTGTGCCCAGGTGGGCAAGAAGGCCAATGGGATCCTGGCCTGGATCCAAACTAGCGTGGCCAGCAGGCCCAGGGCAGTGACCCTTCCCCTGGACTCTGCCTTGGGGAGGCCACACCTTGAGTGTTGTGTTCAGCTCTGGGCCCCTCAGTTGAGGCAAGAGATTGAGGGGCTGGAGCGGGGCCAGAGAAGAGCAACGAGGCTGGAGAAGGGACTGGATGTGGCTCTGAGTGTCCTCTGAAACACCTCCAGGGACAGAGAATCCAACATGTCTTGATCCAACCCCACTGGGATCACCAGCCCAGGGCACAGAGTGCCAGAGTGATCCCAGTGGGGTTGGATCAAGGGTTGGACTTGATGATCTCAGAGGTCTCTTCCAACCCAACTGAGAAGAGCAACGAGGCTGGAGAAGGGAGTGGAGCACAAGTGCTGTGGGGAGAGGCTGAGGGAGCTGGGGGTGTTCAGCCTGGAGAAGAGGAGGCTCAGAGGTGACCTCAGCACTGTCTGGAACTGCCTGAAGGGAAGTTGTGGCCAGGTGGGGGTTGGTCTCTTCTCCCAGGCACTCAGCAATAGGACAAGGGGGCACGATGGGCTCAAGCTCTGCCAGGGGAAATTGAAGTTGGAGATGAGAAAGAAATTCTTTGCAGAGAGAGTGCTCAGGGATTGGAATGGGCTGCCCAGAGAGGGGGTGGATTCCCCATCCCTGGAGGTTTTTCAGCTGAGCTTGGCCGTGGCACTGAGTGCCATGATCTGGTAAAGGGACTGGAGTTGGACCAAGGGTTGGACTCGATGATCTTGGAGGTCTTTTCCAACCCAATCCATTCTAGGATTCTGTGATTTTAAGTCAAATGATGTTCTCAGTGTGCTGCTGGCAGAAAGTTCTCCCCCACCTTTGTCACCAAGAAGGTGCTGTGGTGGCTCTTTGCTTTGACTCCTCCAATGTCCCACTGAGCCCCACGGGTGGGACAGGACAGAGCTGCTTCTGCTGCAATTAGTGCCATCAGCACTTGGTAATTAACACTCCCAGGGCTGAGGTTCTGTCCCCAGGCTCCACTCTGTCCCCTTGGCTGAACCTCAGTGCCCCATGCACACAAAGCAGGTGGAGTTTCCAGTTCCCACACTGTCCAGAACAGTTCCAGTCTAACTGTCTCTCCATCCAAACTGTGCTCCAACTTCAGGCCTCGGTACTTTCTGGCTGAGAGGAGCAAACTTGGTGTTCACATGATGAGCTTTGTCTCTGAGCTTCCCTCCTTCATCTGCTGGGATCAGCCAGGCCAGTGGGAGTGCTGAAAACCAGCTCCAAAATACTGATCTTTGTATTATTGTCATTATTTGTTTCAGATTTCTTGGTTTGGAGGTTTCTTGGTGTTGGTTTGGTTTTGGTTTTTTTCAGAAGTCTTTTGCAACATTCTCTTTATATCTGTATCCCCCATGTGGGTTTTTAAGTGAGACCTTTAGTGAGGAATATAAAAATATATAAAAATACTTTAACATAAAATAATTGGTTTTCTATCTAGTGATTTTAATGGTGGGCAGGCCCTGGCACAGGTGCCCAGAGAAGCTGTGGCTGCCCCAGCCCTGGGAGTGTCCCAGGCCAGGTTGGACAGGGCTTGGAGCACCCTGGGCTGCTGGGAGGTGTCCCTGCCCATGGCAGGGGTGGGATCCTTAAGTTTCCCTCCATCCCAAACCATTCTGGAATCCTGTGATTCCATGGAGTTGGAGGATGTTCTAGGCTGGGTTTAGAGCCAGAGACCTGAGAGCCCCTTCCAGTGCCCAAAGGGGCTCCAGGAGAACTGGAGAGGGACTTGGGACAAGGGATGGAGGGACAGGACACAGGGAATGGCTTCCCACTGCCAGAGGGCAGGGATAGGTGGGATATTGGGAAGGAATTCCTGTCTGGGAGGGTGGGCAGGCCCTGGCACAGGTGCCCAGAGAAGCTGTGGCTGCCCCAGCCGTGGGAGTGTCCCAGGCCAGGTTGGACAGGGCTTGGAGCAGCCTGGGCTGGTGGGAGGTGTCCCTGTCCATGGCAGGGGTGGCACTGGGTGGGCTTTGAGGTCCCTCCCACCCCAAACCAGTCTGGGATTCTGTGATATATTTCCTAAGAGTAAGAAAAATAACCACAAATCCACTTGCACAGAGGAATCCTTGGCATTGTGCTGTGTTGTCTGGGAGCTTCTCTGCCCCTGTGCCCCTCCTGAGCCCTTGCTCTGGTTGGTCCTGGCAGAGCTCTTTATTCGTCTGGATTTTTCAAGTCTCCTCCTCAAACCAACCTGTTCATGCCTGGAGGAGCTTCAAAGGTGGTTGGGGAGAGTCATTGCAGTTCCAGCTTCCTTGGGAAGGGCAAAGGAGGGGCAGGCACTGACCTCTGCTCTGTGGGACCAGGGACAACACCCAGGGAATGGTCTGAAGTTGTGTCAGAAGGTTTAGGTTGGCTCTCAGGACAAGGTTCTTCCCCCAGAGGGTGGTGGGCACTGACCAGGCTCCCCAGGGCAGTGGGCACAGCCCCAAGGCTGCCAGAGCTACAGGAGGGTTTGGCCAGAGCTCCAAGGCTGCCAGAGCTCCAGGAGGGTTTGCACAACACTCTGAGGATTGTTGGGGTGTCTGTGCAGGGCCAGGGGTGGGGCTGGATGGTCCTCGGGGGTCCCTCCCAGTTCAGCACATTCTGTGGCTCTGTGGTCTCCAGGTTTTGTCTCTTCACTACAAACTCTGCTGAGTTTCTATCCCTTCCAGCCCAACCACAAACCACTTTTAAAATGTGAGGTCAGGCTGCACTTCCCCAGATCCCCAACACAGCACAGCCCCTTTCCCAGGCCTTCCTCCTGCTCCAGCTCCCACTCACCAGTGTTTGGGAGCAGACTCTGCCCTTGAGCTCCTCCTTCCTGCTCTGATCCCACCTTGCCCCTGCCCTCACTGAGTTCAACCTCCACCCCATCTCAGTGCAGGTGTCCAGGTCTGAAGGAGCCATTCTGGCCTTGCTCTGCAGTTGCTGAGGAGTCAGAAGGAGTTCCTGAGATGCTCCTGGAGGGAAATTCATCTTCCCTGCCCCACATGCCCTTCCCAAGGGTGGCATCTCCTGTCCTTCAGCGCTGCCTCCTCCTCTCTGTTAATGACCAAAGTGGCCACTCAGCCCCGGCTGGGGTTTGGTTTGGCTCACTGGGAGCAGATTCATGTCCCCACCTGCACAATTAAACAGCAAACCCCACCCCACCCCTACCCCTGACATTGAGGAAAAGGCCTGAAAATGTAGAAGTGAATTCCCAGAGGTGGAGTTTCAAAGTACACTCCACTCCACTTGAGTCTGGAGTTGTCCTAAATAATTCCTGCTGGCAGTTTAATGGTGGGGATTTTGCTTTAATGGGGCCTCTCTGACATTTGCAATGACCCAGTTTACTGTTTTTTTCACAAATAATAATTTGTCTTAATTTTCCCTTTGAAGGAACAAGCGAAAGAACAAATGAGTGGAAATCCAAACCTGGTGACCTTGCTGGAGATTTTAGGGCAATAAATTATCTTCCTGCATAGCTGAGGATTTCAGCTTTTCCACTTCAGTGCACGAGGGCTCCTTAAAGCCTGAAAAAACAGCAGAGATAAGTGATTACAGCCTGAAGATGGAAAACATTGAATAATGCAAAGATCTGTGGATTTTGTGATTTCACTTGGCTGGGGGAGAAAAATCCTTTGATTCTTTCAGAGCCAGATAATAAAAGCTTTCCCTTTCAGGCAGGACTATCCAGGCTTTTGTGCCAAAGGTGGCTGTGAAAAAGCAATAACACGTTGCTGAGAATGTTCCAGTTGGGCTGAGCCCATTGCTGAGCCAGGGCTGGGATGAGGGGATTGAGTCCATCAGCAGCAAATTTGCTGCTGACACCAAGTTGGGAGGGAGTGTCGAGCTGCTGGAAGGCAGGAGGGCTCTGCAGAGGGATCTGGAGAGACTGGAGAGATGGGCTGATTGCAATGGGATGGAGTTCAACAAGGCCAAGTGCAGGTCCTGCCCTTTGGCCACCCCAAGCCCTGCAGCGCTCCAGGCTGGGCCCAGAGTGGCTGGAGAGCAGCCAGGCAGAGGGACCTGGGGGGACTGAGGGACAGGAAGCTCAACAGGAGCCACCAGTGTGCCCAGGTGGCCAAGAAGGCCAATGGGATCCTGGCCTGGATCCAAAGTAGCGTGGCCAGCAGGCCCAGGGCAGTGACCCTTCCCCTGGACTCTGCCTTGGGGAGGCCACACCTTGAGTGTTGTGTTCAGTTCTGGGCCCCTCAGTTGAGGCAAGAGATTGAGGGGCTGGAGCGGGGCCAGAGAAGAGCAACGAGGCTGGAGAAGGGACTGGATGTGGCACTGAGTGTCCTCTTAAACACCTCCAGGGACAGAGAATCCAACATGTCTTGATCCAACCCCACTGGGATCACCAGCCCAGGGCACAGAGTGCCAGAGTGATCCCAGTGGGGTTGGATCAAGGGTTGGACTTGGTGATCTCAGAGGTCTCTTCCAACCCAAGTGAGAAGAGAAGAGCAACGAGGCTGGAGAAGGGAGTGGAGCACAAGTGCTGTGGGGAGAGGCTGAGGGAGCTGGGGGTGTTCAGCCTGGAGAAGAGGAGGCTCAGAGGTGACCTCAGCACTGTCTGGAACTCCCTGAAGGGAAGTTGTGGCCAGGTGGGGGTTGGTCTCTTCTCCCAGGCACTCAGCAATAGGACAAGGGGGCACGATGGGCTCAAGCTCTGCCAGGGGAAATTGAAGTTGGAGATGAGAAAGAAATTCTTTGCAGAGAGAGTGCTCAGGGATTGGAATGGGCTGCCCAGAGAGGGGGTGGATTCCCCATCCCTGGAGGTTTTTCAGCTGAGCTTGGCCGTGGCACTGAGTGCCATGATCTGGTAAAGGGACTGGAGTTGGACCAAGGGTTGGACTTGATGATCTTGGAGGTCTTTTCCAACCCAATCCATTCTATGATTCTGTGATTTCTGAGCTGAAAAACTCAGCACAGAATGAAGATTGTTGCCTTGAGAAGCCAAGAGACCTTGTTAGAAACACCATTTCGAGCTCCTAATGCAGCTGATGTGCTGGATGCAGGTTCTGAAGGGTTTGGGGACCAAAGTTGTTGCCCAAAGTTGATTTACTTGATTTGAAGAATTCAAATCAATATCACTCAGAGCAATGTTGTTTCTCAAGAGAAAATCAGGACCTTTCATGAAGCAGAAACGTTCATGGAATGGGTTTGTCTTCCCTCATTGCATGATTTTATCCAGACAAATAAACCCCACAGAGTAATTTGACCAAGACATTGTTATGGGTTCACCCAGGTGGGCCTGGATTTGGGCTCTGGAGTCTGGACTGGACTGAAGGTGTCAGCTGAGCTGAGCTGGGCTGAGCCAACAGCTGAGCTGAGCTGGGCTGAGCCAACAGCTGAGCTGGGCTGGGCTGAGCCAACAGCTGACCTCTTCTAGCCAGTAACTTTGTATTCCATCCCACATTCTGGCATCATCTCCAGGGCAGTAGGAACCAGTGTGGGAGTGGTTAAGGCAGTGGCTTCTCAGCCTCCTCTTGGGAGGACTCACGATGCTGCCCCAGGGGGGATGGAGAGGACCAGGCCCACCACTGGCTCACAGGGTACCTCAGGAAAGTAAAATGTGTTGTTCTGGGTCTCTCCTTTCTGCTTGGGTTTGTCTCCCTGGGGAATGAGCTTTTTCTTAAGTAATGTGTAGTTAGGACAGTAGAATTTGTGTGTTGGTTAAGAAGTTGAGGTGGGGAACTTGTTGTTGCAGACTTGTGTGAGTGAATATTTGTACTCTCTTCTAATTGTCTCTTTCTTTCTGTGAAAAATAGATGTAGATTTAGTATAAATGCAGTTTGAAGTGTTTTTTCCTTTCCCCTCTCTTTTCCTCCCTTTCCCTGGTGTTAGGAGGGAGGCTTTTCTCTCTGTGCTTGGGGGGGTTGGCAGTTGCTCATCTCAAACCAGGACAGTTACCAACAAAATTTTGGCTTGAAATTAAACATTTTTAATGAGAACCACCTTTGCCACTTTGGTTATTTCCCTTTTTCTCTTCAGTCTTTCTGCTAAACTGCAAACCAGGTCCCAATTCAGCTTCTCAAAGCACCAGATTCCTTCTGCAGGGAGGAATGAAACCCATTTGCCCAATTTCTGGGGCTCAGCTCTCACCACATATGGCCATCCAGGCCAGTGCTGTCTCAGCTGTTGCCTTCTAGAAGCATCCTCTGAAATGAGGGCCATCATTTGGGAGCTCAGTGCCCTCAATCGTGGCCTTGGCTTCACATTTCCAGCACCAAACAGTTTGCACAAGTTTTTTCCTTCCTGATAAACTCAACAGTTCTGATATTTCCCTCCCCTGTCAACATGGGAGAGAAAATAATAATTACACCCTGCTCTGCAGGACTGGGAATTATAATCAACACCAAAGCAGGAGCTGTACAGAATTAGAAGGTTGTTTTAGTTGCTTTTTTTAGGATTTATTGCTGAAGGAATTTGGCAGGTTCAGCTCCCATGGCTTGAGGCAGCACATCTAAAAGTGACACCTCGTTGTTGGAGCTGCTCTTGCAATGAAAAGCTCCAAAACAATGAAGACCAAAAACTGATGGAAACGTTCCACAGATCAGCCAGAAGGTTGTCTGGTTGGCTGAGAAGTTTTTGGTTTCCAACCCAGAGGTAAAGGCTTTGCTGCATGTCTTGTTGGAAGGTTTGGGGCTCTTCTTACCACCCAAAGGTGCCAAGGAAGGTCCATGGTCCCTGTTTGAAGTTGGGGAACTGGAGCATGAGGAGACACTGAAGGTTCTCAGAAGGTGATTCAGGAGCCTCAGGCACAGAGGAGACATTTGGAAATGGACTTGAAGAGCCCCAAAGAACTTTCCTTTCCCATCTGGGGCTGGAACCCAAACTCACAAGACCATTTTAGGAGTTGCTTGACCACAGTGCCAGATTCCTCTTTGAACTTGCACATGGATATTCCCTGAATTCCATGATCTCTCAGCTCCTGGTCAGGGAGGGGACACATCTCCTGCTGCTGTGAACTCCCTCCTGTTCTCTTTCTTAAAGGTGAGAATAAACAGCATGAGGAGACACTGAAGGTTCTCAGAAGGTGATTTAGGAGCCTCAGGCACAGAGGAGACATTTGGAAATGGACTTGAAGAGCCCCAAAGAATTTTCCTTTCCCATCTGGGGTTGGAACCCAAACTCACAAGACCATTTTAGGAGTTGCTTGACCACAGTGCCAGATTTCCTCTTTGAACTTGCACATGAATATTCCCTAATTCCATGATCTCTCAGCTCCTGGTCAGGAGGGGAAACATCTCCTGATGCTGTGAATTCCCTCCTGAGTTTCCCAAACTCAAAAGACCATTTTAGGAGTTACTTGACCACAGTGCCAGATTCCTCTTTGAACTTGCACATGGATATTCCCTGAATTCCATGATCTCTCAGCTCCTGGTCAGGAGGGGACACATCTCCTGCTGCTGTGAACTCCCTCCTGTTGCCTTTCTTAAAGGTGAGAATAAACAGCATGAGGAGACACTGAAGGTGATTCAGGAGCCTCAGGCACAGAGGAGACATTTGGAAATGGACTTGAAGAGCTCCAAAGAACTTTCCCATCTGGGGTTGGAACCCAAACTCACAAGACCATTTTAGCAATTGGTTGACCACAGTGCCAAATTTTCTCTCTCTGAACTTGCACATGGTTATTCCCTGAATTCCATGATCTCTCAGCTCCTGGTCGGGGGGGGGGAAACATCTCCTGCTGCTGTGAATTCCCTCTTGTTGCCTTTCTTAAAGGTGAGAATAAATGAGCATGAGGAGACACTGAAGGTGATTCAGGAGCCTCAGGCACAGAGGAGACATTTGGAAATGGAGTTGAAGAGCCCCAAAGAACTTTCCTTTCCCATCTGGGGTTGGAACCCAAACTCACAAGACCATTTTAGGAGCTGCTTGACGACGGTGCCAGATTTCCTCTCTGAACTTGCACATGGATATTCCCTAATTCCATGATCTCTCAGCTCCTGGTCAGGGAGGGGACACATCTCCTGCTGCTGTGAACTCCCTCTTGTTGCCTTTCTTAAAGGTGAGAATAAACAGCATGAGGAGACACTGAAGGTTCTCAGAAGGTGATTCAGGAGCCTCAGGCACAGAGGAGACATTTGGAAATTGAGTTGAAGAGCTCCAAAGAACTTCCCTTTCCCATCTGGGGTTGGAACCCAAACTCACAAGACCATTTTAGGAGTTGCTTGACCACAGTGCCAGATTCCTCTCTGAACTTGCACATGGATATTCCCTAATTCCATGATCTCTCAGCTCCTGGTCAGGAGGGGACACATCTCCTGCTGGTGTGAACTCCCTCCTGTTGTCTTTCTTAAAGGTGAGAATAAACAGCATGAGGAGACACTGAAGGTGATTTAGGAGCCTCAGGCACAGAGGAGACATTTGGAAATGGAGTTGAAGAGCCCCAAAGAACTTTCCTTTCCCATCTGGGGTTGGAACCCAAACTCACAAGACCACTTCAGGAGTTGCTTGACCACAGTGCCAGATTTCCTCTTTGAACTTGCCCGTGTTTCACAAGCACTGATGGTCTCCATCACCTTCTGGGCCTCAGTTACCCACTGGCTCCCAACTATGACATGCTTAGGTGTCCATGTGACAGCAGGAAAGACATGGACCTGCTGGAGCAGATCCATGGAGATGCTCCAGGGCTGGATCCCTCTGCTCTGGAGCCAGGCTGGGAGAGCTTGGGGGGTTTAACTGGAGAAGAGAAGGCTCCAGGGAGACCTGAGAGCCCCTTCCAGAGCCTAAAGGGGCTCCAGGAGAGCTGGAGAGGGACCACTGCACACAATTCCAATGGATCCCAGACCTGGGGAATTCACTTTCCCTGCCCTCTGTAGGAGACAGATTTAAGGGGCAGGTGGGAATGGCAGACAAGGACCTTTTGGGGATAAAATGGCTCAGGGAAACTGCCCAGGGACTGAAAGCCTCTGTCAGGTGGGAACATTCAGAGGGATGAATGGGTGGCTGGAGCCTCCACTGGAACTGGTGGGTTTCTCCAACAGGGCCACATGCTGGTCCTTGGATGATCCTTGTGCTTCCTTCCAGCTCAGGATATTCCCTAATTCCATGATCTCTCACCTTCTGGCCAGGGAGGGGACACATCTCCTGCTGCTGTGAACTGCCTCCTGTTGCCTTTCTTGAAGGTGAGAATAAACAGCATGAGGAGACATTGATGGTTCTCAGAAGGTGATTCAGGAGCCTCAGGCACAGAGGAGACATTTGGAAATGGAGTTGAAGAGCCCCAAAGGACTTTCCTTTCCCATCTGGGGCTGGAACCCAAACTCACAAGACCATTTTAGGAGTTACTTGACCACAGTGCCAGATTCCTCTTTGAACTTGCACATGGATATTCCCTAATTCCATGATCTCTCAGCTCCTGGTCAGGGGGGGGACACATCTCCTGCTGCTGTGAACTCCCTCCTGTTGCCTTTCTTAAAGGTGAGAATAAACAGCATGAGGAGACACTGAAGGTGATTTAGGAGCCTCAGGCACAGAGGGGATATTTGGAAATGGACTTGAAGAGCCCCAAAGAACTTTCCCATCTGGGGTTGGAACCCAAACTCACAAGACCATTTTAGGAGCTGCTTGACGACGGTGCCAGATTTCCTCTCTGAACTTGCACATGGATATTCCCTGAATTCCATGATCTCTCAGCTCCTGGTCAGGGAGGGGACACATCTCCTGCTGCTGTGAACTCCCTCTTGTTGCCTTTCTTAAAGGTGAGAATAAACAGCATGAGGAGACACTGAAGGTTCTCAGAAGGTGATTTAGGAGCCTCAGGCACAGAGGGGACATTTGGAAATGGAATTGAAGAGCTCCAAAGAACTTTCCTTTCCCATCTGGGGTTGGAACCCAAACTCACAAGTCCATTTTAGGAGTTGCTTGACCACAGTGCCAGATTTCCTCTTTGAACTTGCACATGGATATTCCCTAATTCCATGATCTCTCAGCTCCTGGTCAGGGGGGGGAAACATCTCCTGCTGCTGTGAACTCCCTCCTGTTGCCTTTCTTAAAGGTGAGAATAAACCCATTCAAATGTTGGCAACTCCAAATTAAAGTGTCACCTCAGGAGACAAATCCTCCTTACATCAAATTTCTCATTTCCTATTGATCAGAAAGTTCCAGCAGGAGGAATGAAAAACGTTGAACTTGGGGTTATGAACACAGGATTTGTTTGCAGTTACAAGCAGCAGAACAAGCCATTTGTGGCTGCAAAACAAATGCAAGTGTTTTCTGACCAGCTCTAACACAGCAATTTCCAGACTAATAAATTTGCTGGGGGTGGGGGGGAGGAAATAATATTACACTGAATATTCATCAGTCAGAGAAAAGCACCATTTCTGTCAAAGAATGGAGGTGATGCATCTGAAATAAATATCCCTGCACAGGTCAATCAAATGTTTCCAGCCTCAGAGTGGGGGAATGATTTTTGCTTAGTGACAGGGTATAGTCTTGCTGCCAAACTGCAGGGAAGGATGGATGTTTCTCCATCTGAAGAAAGAATTGCAAGGCCCAGCATAGGAATTCCAGAGGGAATTTCCATGTCCTGTGTCCTGCTGGAGGTCAGGCAGGATGGGGAGGGTCATATTTCCTTCTGGCTTTGGAGAAATGTATCTGTGCCAGTGCAATCAGAGCTCCTGGGCTGTTGGATCCCTGTGCTCAGAAAGGGTTTTTTTTTAACCAATATCTACAAGAATAAATCAGCTGCATCTCCCAAAGTCAGCAGAGAAGCCTGAAAAAGGGAAAAGGATGAAGGAGAGAATCCCAAACTGCCTCACAAATCAACCCTATGGGAAATAAGTCCTGGCAAAGGGAAATTCAGAGGAGAAATAGGATTAGTGCTCCTGGCAGGGGAAAGGCAACATTAGGGTTGGTTTTTTCCAGGTGTTCCCAGTGCCAGGGCTTGTCTTGCCACACTCCTTGGAAGGTCAAAGCTCTCCCATATTTCAGCAGTTTTGGGGCAGGTCAAGGCCCAGCCAAGGAATAATCTGGGAAGAAGGACTGAGATAAACCCAGTGGTAGATTTAACCCTTGGGTTTGGACCAGTCCCAGTGGGTTCTCCTTACAGAAAACTGTCCTGCAGTTCAAGGGACAGTCCCCATCCCTTTGTAGAGAGTGAGAGTGGAACTGGAGTGACCTGGGCAGCTCCTGCCCACCTCCAGCAGTGCCAGGGGCCGTTGCTGATGGCACTGCAGGGTGCTGAAGTGCTGCATTGTGCTGCCAGCTGGTGTCTGGGTCACCCTGCCAGCTCTGCCCAGAAAGTTCCTTCCCTCTGTGCTTCCCTTGGGCTGAGTGATCTCTCTGGGAGGGTTTGGCGTCTGCTGCCAAGAAACAGGCAGAGCTGCCACCAGGAGCAGCTTCTGTTCCAAGGTCTGCCCTGTGCCAACCTGCACAGCCTGACCTGGTGCCTCAACTGCTCCATCTGGGAGGTGGTGAGGAGTGTGATGTTCCTCCAGAAGCTTCTGGGAGATGTAGCCATGGAAAGTGCTGTTCTAGGTCAGGCCTGGTAGTCTGTTTGCTCCCTTCTCCCAGGATTCCAACCAGCCAAGAAAAGCTCTCCCAGCAAAACAAATGTCTGTGAACTCCTTTGTTGGCTGAGCTGTGCCCTGGAGGGTTTCTTTGGATTTTATCCTTGCAGGACACTCCAGGTCCACCCAGCACAGGGTGGATCTCCTGAATGTTCTCCCAGGGCTGTGCTGGGATGGAGGGCAGCAGGAAACCTGTCCTGATTTAATTGAGCTGGTAGCTTTGATTCTGATCCTGGCAGGATTGAAATAATGGATACAAACCAGCTCCAAAGGACTTTGGCTGTTCCAGCCAAGGCAGAGGGTTGGAATGAGATGGTCCTTAAGCTCCTTTCCAACCCAAACCCTCCACGATTCTAGGATTATTCCGTGTCCTCAGCCAGCACCTCCTGCAGATGGAGACCAGACCAAGAAGGAAAAGGGAGGTGGTAGAGACCTTTACTATTTCCGTGGATCACCTTCAATGATTGGTCACCCAGAGCTGTAGGAATGGTCCTTGAACATCTGTGGAAGCTGCTGGAAGAGAGGAATGGATCTGTTGACCAATATCCTCCATGCCATGGCTTGCCCCACAGCTAGAGAGGTTCCTCTGGAAACCCAGCCCTATTTCTCCAGTCCTCCCTCCAATGAACCAAATTTCCCCTTCAAACTGCAACGGGTGGTGGGAGAAGAACAGCACCAGCAGTTGGGTTTGGCTCCTCTCACCCCCCTGTCCCATCTGCTCTACAACACGAGGTGTCTCCAGCCTGCCCTGTCTGACCCACACTTGTCCCTTGCCGTGGGTTGAACTGTGTCCTGGGGGTGCCTCTTTGTCTCCAGCAACCCAAGAGAACCCCAATAACTCATTCAGATGGAGATGTCAGCTCTGCAAACACGTACATTTGGATGAAGAGCATCAGCCCAGGGTGTCTAAGCAGTGAGATCCATCTCCAGGTGCCCAGGGAGGGGATGTCTGACTGAGCCAAGACTGAGCCAAGACATCCAGACCTTTTTCTTCCTCAACAGAGACGACTCAGCCTCAGATGTTGGAAGCAGAGGATGACTAATCCACCCTTTGGCCATGAAAGGAGCCAGCTGAGATGTCAATACATATTTTACAGCTGACTCAGAGTGGGATTGAGCTGAAATGTCTCCCACAGTCCCAGAGCAAAGGCTGAGGCCACATCTGTGGTCACACACCACCATTTGTCAGCAGCTCTGCTCTGGTTTAGGGGCACATCCCACTGAGCCCAGTGTGAGGAGAAGTGCCCCAGGCTCCAGCAACAGTAGGACCAAAAGCAAAGGCCCTTTTGTCTCTGATGTCCTGTCACAGCAGTTTAGCTGCAAACACATCAGTCTCATTGGGCATCAGGATCTCTGGAGGTGGGAAAAGCTCAGGCAGAAAAGAGGACACAGAGAGATGTTGGAGGACACAGAGAGAGGGGATGTTGGAGGACATAGATGGGATGTTGGAGGACATAGATGGGATGTTGGAGGACACAGAGAGGATGTTGGAGGACACAGAGGGGATGTTGGAGGACACAGAGAGAGGGGATGTTGGAGCACACAGAGAGAGGGGATGTTGGAGCACACAGAGAGAGAGGATGTTGGAGGACACAGAGAGGAGATGTTGGAGGACACAGAGAGAGAGGATGTTGGAGGACACAGAGAGGAGATGTTGGAGGACACAGAGAGAGAGGATGTTGGAGGACACAGAGAGGAGATGTTGGAGGACACAGAGAGGGGATGTTGGAGGACACAGAGAGGGGATGTTGGAGGACACAGAGAGGAGATGTTGGAGGACACAGAGAGGGGATGTTGGAGGATACAGGGAGAGATGTTGGAGGATACAAAGACAGGGGATGTTGGAGGACAGAGAGAGATGTTGGAGGACACAGAGAGAGATGTTGGAGGACACAGAGAGGAGATGTTGGAGGACACAGAGAGGAGATGTTGGAGGACACAGAGAGAGATGTTGGAGGACACACAGAGGGGATGTTGGAGGACACAGAGAGGAGATGTTGGAGGACACACAGAGAGAGATGTTGGAGGGTACAGAGATGGGATGTTGGAGGACACAAAGACAGGGGATGTTGGAGGATACAGAGTGGAGATGTTGGAGGATACAGGGAGAGGGGATGTTGGCTGTTACCTTGACAACCCTCTCCTTCTGGTGGGAATATGAAGCAGGCAGTTTGACCCCTGGCAAGAAGTGTTTGAGCATTTAATGCCTTGACTGCTGGAACAATCCTGGGCTCTTAGGAAAGGAGAAGCCTGTAGCCCCAGCTGGACATCACTGGTACCCATAATGGGTGAAGTCAACGTGGTCTCCTTTCACATGCTTGAAGGTGCCACCAAGAGCCTGTTGGAAAGGAAATGGGCCTGATTTCCCACTCAGACCAAATTCCTGTTATTCTGGCTCCATAAGGAATTCCTTTCTAACAGGACACAGGGTGGTTTAGGTTATTGGTAATAGAACACCAAGCTGTTATAAAGCATTTTTCATTCATGGACTTCCACACCAATGAAAGCCACAGAAGGGGAAGGTCAAATCCCACTTGCATTTCATGTAATGGTGTATTTTAAATTTGCTTCATTATTATTTTATTGTGTGATTTGGGGTGGCTGAGTAATTGATACAATCAAAATATCATGGAATAATAGATTGGTTTGGGTTGGAAGGGACCTCAAAGCCCACCCAGTGCCACCCCTGCCATGGGCAGGGACACCTCCCACCAGCCCAGGGTGCTCCAAGCCCTGTCCAGCCTGGCCTGGGAGACTCCTGAGACTCCCAAATACCCCCTGAGACCCCCGTGAGACCCCCAAATACTTCCCTGAGACCCCCAAATACCCCCTGAGACTCCCTGAGACCCCCAAATACCCCCTGAGACCCCCAAATACTTCCCTGAGACCCCCAAATACCCCCTGAGACCCCCAAATACCCCCTGAGACCCCCAAATACTTCCCTGAGACCCCCAAATAAACCCTGAGACCCCCCTGAGGTCCCCAAATACCCCCTGAGACCCCCAAATAAACCCTGAGACCCCCTGAGACCCCCAAATACCTCCCTGAGACCCCCAAGTACCTCCCTGAGACCCTCAAATACCCCCTGAGACCCCCAAATACCTCTCTGAGACCCCCAGATACCCCCTGAGACCCCCAAATACTTCCCTGAGACCCCCAAATAAACCCTGAGACCCCCCTGAGATCCCCAAATACCCCCTGAGATCCCCCAATACCCCCTGAGACTCCCTGAGACCCCCAAACACCCCCTGAGACCCCCCTGAGACCCCCAAGTACCCCCCAAGACCCCTCTGAGACCCCAAATACTTCCCTGAGACCCCCAAATACCCCCTGAGACCCTCTGAGATCCCCAAATACCCCCCAAGACCCCCCTGAGACCCCCAAATGCCCCAAAAACTGCCCCCAAATTGACTCAAAATGGGACAACCTGAATTGCTCAGTTCTGAATGACTCCCCTCATGCTGTTCACAGAACTTTCAATGTTTGGCCACAGGTCAGTAGGAAAATGCCCACAGAGTCTCCTTCTCTGCTGTCATTTCCATTCTGTGCTCAACTTTCAGGTTATCTCTCAGCTCTCTGTCAATGTTTGTAGAACTGAGAACAATCAGATAAAAATCCAGATACCTGGAAGATCTTGTGACACGAAAAACCTCGGGAAAAAAAACGTGCAGTTCTGGTTTTGTTTTTTTAAAAAAGGGGCTCAGTTCAGTACAAATTTATCCAAGGATCATAAAATTGAGGTTTCTTTGCAGTAAGCAAACAGGGGAGTGTGTGGGGATGGACACAAAGCAGATGGAGCTGAGGAGAGAGAAATTAACTAAAAACCTGGATCTTGTGTGTCTGTAGAGAAAGCTCTTTAATTGAAATGCAAACCTTCTCTGGATCATTCCTTTCATATAAAACTCTCCTTGAAAGAAGCTTTGGGTTGGAGTGCTGAAAGATTCCTGTGCCTGATATTGCAGCAGAGTATCCACAGAGTCACCTGGGAAAGACCTTGAGGGTCATCAAGTGCAACCTTTGACTGACCCATGTGGGGCTTGAAGCTGAGAGGGAACAACACCAAGTACTCAAAGTACTGCCAGTGGCATCCTGGACTGGCTCAGGAACAGGGTGGCAGTGGCCCTTCCCCTGGACTCTGCCTTGGGGAGGCCACACCTTGAGTGTTGTGTTCAGTTCTGGGCCCCTCAGTTGAGGCAAGAGATTGAGGGGCTGGATGGGGGCCAGAGAAGAGCAACGAGGCTGGAGAAGGGACTGGATGTGGCTCTGAGTGTCCTCTGAAACACCTCCAGGGACAGAGAATCCACCATGTCTTGATCCAACCCCACTGTGATCACCAGCCCAGGGCACAGAGTGCCAGAGTGATCCCAGTGGGGTTGGATCAAGGGTTGGACTTGGTGATCTCAGAGGTCTTTTCCAACCCAATCCATTCTGTGGATGTGGCACTGAGTGAGAATCCACCACATCTTGATCCAACCCCACTGTGATCACCAGCCCAGGGCACTCTGTGCCCTGGGCTGGTGATCACAGTGGGATTGGATCAAGGGTTGGACTTGGTGATCCCAGAGGTCTCCTCCAACCCAAGTGAGAAGAGCAACGAGGCTGGAGAAGGGACTGGAGCACAAGTGCTGTGGGGAGAGGCTGAGGGAGCTGGGGGTGTTCAGCCTGGAGAAGAGGAGGCTCAGAGGTGACCTCAGCACTGTCTGGAACTGCCTGAAGGGAAGTTGTGGCCAGCTGGGGGTTGGTCTCTTCTCCCAGGCACTCAGCAATAGGACAAGGGGGCACGATGGGCTCAAGCTCTGCCAGGGGAAATTGAAGTTGGAGATGAGAAAGAAATTCTTTGCAGAGAGAGTGCTCAGGGATTGGAATGGGCTGCCCAGAGAGGGGGTGGATTCCCCATCCCTGGAGGTTTTTCAGCTGAGCTTGGCCGTGGCACTGAGTGCCATGATCTGGTAAAGGGACTGGAGTTGGACCAAGGGTTGGGCTTGATGATCTCAGAGGTCTCTTCCAACCCAGCTGATTCAATGATTCTATGAAGGGTTGTGTTCTCTCCAGGCATCCAGACCAGGGCTCAGGGTGGAGTTTCCCACATCCCAGTGGAGCTCAGGCTGTTCCTCACTCCAGGATGGATTGGCCTTTTCCTGTTCTTAACTTTTCAAAACCTTCTGCCTGCTCTGGTGCAAAATGAAAACCTCCAATGGTTTTCCAGTTCATCTTTCCCAGCTCTGCTGGGTCCTGGGGGGTCTCATGAATCTGCTCAGTGGGATCTCCGGGTTTCCTACTGGGAATTTGCTTTGTGCTTTCTTTGGATCTCTGAGTGTCTCCTCCCACACTCTCCATGGATAAAGAGTGCAAAGCCTTTGGCTCTTACCAAGCCAGTCCTGCCTTTTTGGTCCTGCCTGACCCATTCCTGGTGGATAAACCTTCATCTCATGATGTTTAAGATGTTCTTGTGATGTTTGTGATGTCCCTTTCCCGAATTTCCCCATCCTCGTGTTTTTGCAATCACATTCCTCCAGGATTTCTGGAAGCTGCTTCCTGACTAAGGAAGGCTCTGCATTCCCAGCTGGACACTGGGAATCCTTCACCCTGCTTTAGGAAATGTTCCCATGCACCACTGAACAAACTGGTCCAGGGAGATTCTTCCAAGACCAGACAAAACATCCCTGCGGCAATTCAGTCCAGTGGATGTTGGAGTTCCTGGGAGGGCTGTGCTCTTTGTCTGAGGGGAGCAGAAATATGTGGACATAACAGAAATGAATGCATTAGTCTGGCTCTGTGGTTGCCAAGAAACAGGGGGATGGTGGCACACTGTGCTTGTTTCATTCCCAGATGAGAAAGGGATGCTGGAGCTGAAATAGAAATGCATTTCTTTAAGATAGAATCACAGAATCCTAGAATGGATTGGGCTGGAAAAGACCTCTGAGGTCATCAAGTCCAACCCTTGATCCAACCCCACTGTGATCACCAGCCCAGGGCACGGAGTGCCCTGGGCTGGTGATCACAGTGAGGTTGGATCAAGACATGGTGGATTCTCACTCAGTGCCACATCCACAGAATCCTAGAATGGATTGGGCTGGAAAAGACCTCCAAGATCATCAAGTCCAACCCTTGGTCCAACTCCAGTCCCTTTACCAGATCATGGCACTCAGTGCCACGGCCAAGCTCAGCTGAAAAACCTCCAGGGATGGGGAATCCACCCCCTCTCTGGGCAGCCCATTCCAATCCCTGAGCACTCTCTCTGCAAAGAAGTTTTTCCTTATCTCCAACTTCAATTTTTGCTCTGAATTGGCCAAAGGGTGAAGCATCTGGAGCGCAAGTGTGTTGTGGAGCAGCTGGAGGGGCTCAGCCTGGAGAAAAGGAGGCTCAGGGGGGACCTTCTGGCTCTGCAACCCCTGATGGATCCAAGGAGGGGATTTGGGCTCTGCTACAGGAACAGGGACAGGAGCAGAGGGCATGGCCTGAGGCTGGGCCAGGACAGGGGTGGGTGATAGATGAGGAGGGAAAATTCTTCATGGAAAGGGTTGCCAAGCCCTGAGCAGGCTGTCCAGGGCAGTGCTGGAGTCACCATCCCTGGAATGTGTGGATAGAATCATAGAATGAACTGGGTTGGAAAAGACCTCTGAGATCATCAAGTCCAACCCTTGGTCCAACTCCAGGCCCTTTACCAGATCATGGCACTCAGTGCCACGGCCAAGCTCAGCTGAAAAACCTCCAGGGATGGGGAATCCACCCCCTCTCTGGGCAGCCCATTCCAATGCCTGAGCACTCTCTCTGCAAAGAATTTCTTTCTCATCTCCAACTGAAATTTCCCCTGGCAGAGCTTGAGCCCATCGTGCCCCCTTGTCCTATTGCTGGAGCTGAGAAGGGGCTGGAGCAGCAGGAGGGGCTGAGGGAGCTGGCGGGGCTCAGCCTGGAGAAAAGGAGGCCCAGGGGGAACCTTCTGGCTCTCTGCAACTCCCTGATGGTTCCAAGGAGGGGATTTGGGCTCTGCTCCAGAAACAGGGACAGGAGCAGAGGGCACAGCCTCAGGGTGGGGCAGGTGGGACAGCAGCAGGAATTTCTCCATGGAAAGTGTTGTAGAGCAGTGGAAGAGGCTGCCCAGGGAGGTTTGGAGTGCCCAGTCCTGGAGGTGCCCAAGGCAGGAGTGGCCGTGGCACTCAGAGCTCTGGGCTGAGGGACAAGGTGGGCATTGGGCACAGGGTTGGGAGGGCTTTCTCCAACCTCAGTGATCCTGTAATTGTGTGATTTCACACAGAATTCTACATAAAATCATAGAATGACTAAGGTTAGAAAGACCCTGAGATCAGCTCAGTTGGTTAAAACTTGGTTGTAACAATGCCAAGGTCATGGGTTCAATCCCCTGTGTGGGGCATTGACTGAAGAGTTGGACTCGATGATCCTTGTGGGTCCTTCCAACTCAGAATAGTCTGTGAGTCTGTGAATGGGTTGAGAGGAACCTTAAAGCTCATCCAGTACCACCTCCTGCCATGGATAGGGACACCTCAGTTGGTTAAAACTTGGTTGTAACAATGCCAAGGTCATGGGTTCAATCCCCTGTGTGGGCCATTGACTGAAGAGTTGGACTCGATGATCCTTATGGGTCCTTCCAACTCAGAATAGTCTGTGGGTCTGTGAGTGAAAAAGGGGTGTGGACTCACCCAGTGGTTGTCCCTGCAAGGGCCTGGAGCTGCCAGAGGGGGATTCTGGTTGGGATTCAGTGTGAGGAGTGAAAAAGGGGTGTAAAGTCCCCCAGGGGCTGTCCCTGCAGGGTTTGGGGCTACCAGAGGAGACTTCTGGATGACACTCACTGTGTGGAGTGAAAAAGGGGTGTGCAATCATCCAGTGTCTGTCCTTGCAACACCTTGGAGATGCCAGAGGGGGATTCTGGATGGTGATCAGGGTGTAGAGTGAAAAAGGGGGTGTTGAGTCATCCAGGGACTGTCCCTGCAGGGCTTGGAGCTGCCAGAGGGGGATTCTGGATGGTGTTGAGTGTGTGGAGTCATCCAGTGGCTGTCCCTGCAGGGCCTGGGGCTGCCAGAGGAGGATTCTGGGTGGGATTCAGTGTGGAGACCCTGAGATCAGCTCAGCTGGTTGAAACTTGGCTGTAACAATGCCAAGGTCATGGGTTCAATCCCTGTGTGGGCCATTGACTGAAGAGTTGGACTTGATGATCCTTGTGGGTCCCTTCCAGCTCAGAACTTAGTCTGTGAGTCTGTGAGTGAAAAAGGGGTGGAAAGTCACCCAGGGGCTGTCCCTGCAGGGCTTGGGGCTACCAGAGGAGACTTCTGGATGGCACTCACTATGTGGAGTGAAAAAGGGGTGTACAATCATGCAGTGTCTGTCCTTGCAACACCTTGGAGCTGCCAGAGGGGGATTCTGGGTGGTGTTGAGTGTGTGGAGTCATCCAGTGGCTGTCTCTGCAGGGCCTGGAGCTGCCAGAGGAGGATTCTGGATGGGATTCAGTGTTGAGACCCTGAGATCAGCTCAGTTGGTTAGAACTTGGTTGTAACAATGCCAAGGTCATGGGTTCAATCCCCTGTGTGGGGCATTAACTGAAGAGTTGGACTCGATGATCCTTGTGGGTTCCTCCAACTCAGAACAGTCTGGGATTCTGTGAGTGAAAAAGGGGTGTGGACTCATCCAGTGGTTGTCTCTGCAAGGGCCTGGAGGTGCCAGAGGGGGATTCTGGATGGTGATCAGGGTGTAGAGTGAAAAAGGGGGTGTAAAGTCCCCCAGGGGCTGTCCCTGCAAGGGCTTGGAGCTGCCAGAGGAGACTTCTGGATGGTACTCACTATGTGGAGTGAAAAAGGGGTGTACAATCATCCAGTTTCTGTCCTTGCAACACCTTGGAGATGCCAGAGGGGGATTCTGGATGGTGATCAGGGTGTAGAGTGAAAAAGGGGGTGTAAAGTCATCCAGGGACTGTCCCTGCAGGGTCTGGAGCTGCCAGAGGGGGATTCTGGATGGGATTCAGTGTGGAGACCCTGAGATCAGCTCAGTTGGTTAAAACTTGGTTGTAACAATGCCAAGGTCATGGGTTCAATCCCCTGTGTGGGGCATTGACTGAAGAGTTGGACTCAATGATCCTTGTGGGTCCTTCCAACTCAGAACAGTCTGGGATTCTGTGACCTCCAAGATCATCAAGTCCAACCATCGACCAAGTCCCACCACCCCAATAAACCACATTGTAAAGTGTCACCTCCACTCAGGAGAGACCCAGGGGCTGCAGTTTGAAGCCTGGCAGGCTCATAAGACAGAAAAAAACACCCAAAAAACCCCAAAGGATTTCTTTTTCCTCACTCTACTCCTTCAAAACCTCCCAAGGTCTCATCCCCAGCTGCTCAGCAGGAGCAGCAGGAGGGGCATTTACTGGGCTGGCATTGCCAGTCTGTTAATGCTGTTAATGCACCAGGTTGGCATTGTGGGCATTTAATTACATTGAGAAAGATTTTTTTTCCCCCCCTTTAGTTTCAGGGGATGTTCAGGTTGGTGCTGCAGGTGTGGGATGGATACATTAAACCAATGGTGGTCATTGTGCTTTCCA
Source organism: Pithys albifrons albifrons (assembly GCF_047495875.1). Classification (NCBI taxonomy): domain Eukaryota; kingdom Metazoa; phylum Chordata; class Aves; order Passeriformes; family Thamnophilidae; genus Pithys; species Pithys albifrons. The sequence continues at coordinate 4,404,002 of NC_092482.1, forward strand.
GGCAGACTCTGAAAGGACTTCTGAGCTGCTGCCTGATGGTTTGGTTGTTATTTCTGGGTGTTGTTGGGATTATTCTGGGAAAAAGTCCAAAGCAGTGAGTAGGAAGTCAGTTTGCACTGTAAGGTAATTAATGCAGAGCAAATCTGGCTGTAATCAGGATGTTTTGATTGCAGCCTGGTGGGAGTTCTGGGGGTCCTGTTCAGCCCCCACATCAGGCAAAGCTGATTTTGGAACGATCAGAAGTGAGGAATTGAGGAGGAAACGGAGGATGTTGGAACACACCTCAGTCTAAAGGAATCCACTCTTGGTCCATTCCTGCTCACAGGCAGAGGAGAAAGTTTAGGGGACAAATTTCCAGCCTTAATTCACTCATTAAATTCACATTCAGGGCCCTGATGAGTTTTGCCTATCAGAGTTTCCAACAGAAAATTCTAAGAGACATTTTCAGTGTCAGAAAATTGCAAAGGTTATGTAGAATGAGCCAAACCATCCTTTGTTGCCTTAAAATCTCCTGACTGTCTCCTCTTGTAAAGCCAACCCAGAAGAGATTGCTCTGAGATATTTCTCATCGTCCTTATCATCACTTCTTAACTGCTGCAAAGCAATGAAGGGCCCAAATTATCAGCAAAACTGGCTTGAAAGAGGCTCAGCTTTGACAGAAAAAGAGGCAGGTTAATTAATCAGTGCAGTGACAAGAAAAGATATGGTTTGGTTTCACAGAGAAACCTCAGTATAAATCCAACCTATTTAGTCTTCAACAATCTCTCCTTTCTCATCCTAAAAATGTCAGTTGGTTCTTCAATTCTTTGTTGCCAAACCTTTCCCAGGCCTTTCCCCCTGACAGGCACCAAACCCCCTGAGGAAACCCTGACTCTGCTGTCCATGTCCCACCAGAGCTCTTGGCAGCCTCCAGCAGGACCACAGGTCTTCTCCAGCCACCAACCAGCAGCCCTGGGCGTGGAGGAGGAACCTGCAGAGCTTTGTTCATGTTGGGTGTCACACACCAACATTGGAATAATTCTCAACACCAAGTGTTTTCCAGCAGATAAATGTTGGTTGTTCCACCCACCAGTGAGGGCAGGAGCTCCTGCTCTTCGGGCACTGCAGAGTTTGGCTCAGCTGGGCATTTCTCTTGGTCCATAATCACCATTTAACCAGATCCTGACAGGAGCTGAGCAGCATTTTCTGCTGAAATACTGAGAGACAAGGACAGGGGTCTGTGCTGGGTCCACTCCTGTTTAACATCTTTATTGATGATTTAGATGAGGGGATTGAGTCCATCAGCAGCAAATTTGCTGCTGACACCAAGTTGGGAGGGAGTGTCGAGCTGCTGGAAGGCAGGAGGGCTCTGCAGAGGGATCTGGAGAGACTGGAGAGATGGGCTGATTGCAATGGGATGGAGTTCAACAAGGCCAAGTGCAGGTCCTGCCCTTTGGCCACCCCAAGCCCTGCAGCGCTCCAGGCTGGGCACAGAGTGGCTGGAGAGCAGCCAGGCAGAGGGACCTGGGGGGACTGAGGGACAGGAAGCTCAACAGGAGCCACCAGTGTGCCCAGGTGGCCAAGAAGGCCAAGGGGATCCTGGCCTGGATCCAAACTAGCGTGGTCAGCAGGCCCAGGGCAGTGACCCTTCCCCTGGACTCTGCCTTGGGGAGGCCACACCTTGAGTGTTGTGTTCAGTTCTGGGCCCCTCAGTTGAGGCAAGAGATTGAGGGGCTGGAGCGGGGCCAGAGAAGAGCAACGAGGCTGGAGAAGGGACTGGATGTGGCTCTGAGTGTCCTCTGAAACACCTCCAGGGACAGAGAATCCAACATGTCTTGATCCAACCCCACTGTGATCACCAGCCCAGGGCACGGAGTGCCAGAGTGATCCCAGTGGGGTTGGATCAAGGGTTGGACTTGGTGATCTCAGAGGTCTCTTCCAACCCAAGTGAGAAGAGCAACGAGGCTGGAGAAGGGAGTGGAGCACAAGTGCTGTGGGGAGAGGCTGAGGGAGCTGGGGGTGTTCAGCCTGGAGAAGAGGAGGCTCAGAGGTGACCTCAGCACTGTCTGGAACTGCCTGAAGGGAAGTTGTGGCCAGGTGGGGGTTGGTCTCTTCTCCCAGGCACTCAGCAATAGGACAAGGGGGCACGATGGGCTCAAGCTCTGCCAGGGGAAATTGAAGTTGGAGATGAGAAAGAAATTCTTTGCAAAGAGAGTGCTCAGGGATTGGAATGGGCTGCCCAGAGAGGGGGTGGATTCCCCATCCCTGGAGGTTTTTCAGCTGAGCTTGGCCGTGGCACTGAGTGCCATGATCTGGTAAAGGGACTGGAGTTGGACCAAGGGTTGGACTTGATGATCTTGGAGGTCTTTTCCAACCCAATCCATTCTAGGATTATGATTCTATGACACCACTACCTGCCCTGGTGGCAAGAAGGGAATAGTTATGTCCTCATCATGGAATTCCAGAGTGGTTTGGGTTAGAAGGGACCTTAAAGCCCATCGAGTTCCACCCTCTGCCATGGACAGGGACACCTTCCATAGACCAGGTTGCTCCAACCTGCCCTTGGACACTTTCTGTGTGGAATCTGGGAGGGAAATGGCAGCAGGACTTTTGAGAATGGCTCATTCCTTCTGGTGATTCACTGAGCAACCTGGTCCAGTGGAAGGTGTCTCTGCCCAGTTGGAACTGGCTGATCTTTAAGGTCTCTTCCAACCCAAACCAAGGTGGGTTCTCCAGGCATTGCTGGATTCCAGCAGTTCCCACTCTCCCCTTGTACCACAGGTTTGACATCATGAGGTCCAGAAGCATCCCTGCTGCTCCAGCAAGGCCTGAGCACCTCATGGGGAGCAGAAAACCTATTTTGAGGTTATTTGGTTGGTATTTTCTGAGGCAGAATCCCCACCCTGGTACCTGAGAGCAGATCAGCAGGCTGGCAACCCCCTGGCACACGAGGCACCAACATCTGTGGCAGAACCTGAGGCTTCCTGGGACTGTTTGAAGCAAGACATTTTCCACAGGGTTAAGAAAAAAGGATCTTTCATGTCCAGCCTTCATCAGTGACTCCAGTTCCTCAGTGATTGTTGTTCATCCTTTGAAAGAGGAGACTCCTGCCCTGACAGGGAAATCTTCCTTTTTCTTGTGCCACTGGAGCATAAATGAGATGTGACAGAACATCTTCAGGTTGCCTTTGGCAGAGTTGTGTGTTAAATGCTGCTTTAAATTGAAGGGTTTCTGCATGGCAGTGTCAGGACACACCAGGCTTAGTCTCCTTTTCTATGGAGAGAATTCTCTGGGTTTCCTAATTTGGGATGGATTTGTTTCCAGGAGTCTTTTGTCCTGTTTTCTGTTGAAGTGTTAAACTGAATAAACAGTGTTTAGATGATCAGAATGCCTTGGTGCCCTTTAGAAGCATCTCACAAGGCCATTAGGGATGGATATGAGTTTATTTGGGTTGTGATGATGTTCTTGTGCTCCAGCCTGATCTGCAGTCCAGTTTTCTTATTAGAGGGTTGTGCTGGTTTAAAGGTGAACCTGCAGGAGAAATGAACCCAACAGCAAAGAGATTATAAATCAGAGTTACAATTTAATAACATTATCACAATAAATGCAATGGCACAAAGAGAAATTGGGTTTAACCCCCAAGCCCAGCAGTCTAACCCAGCCCCCTGGGGCACAAACACAGGGGGGTTTGGTGGCCCCTGTGCTGAGCCCCACGTGGTTCCCCCGAGGCCAAAGGCAAAGGAAGGGACAAACCTGTTGGTGCAGATGATGGCACAGTCTGGTTGAAAGTGATGGTCTCTTCCTATCAAGATTCTGCTCCTCCTCTGGATCCCATGAGTGGCTCCCTGAGGTCATCAAACACCCAGATTATGTGCCCTCAGATCCTGGTGGGAGCCCCCAGTGCCTCCCCCAGGGCAGGGAGTTCCACCCTGGGGGATCTGACTCTGGCACTCAGGGGGGATTTTGGACTCGTTGCTGGCCCCTGAGCAGAGCTGAGCCCTCAGGTGGGTGTGGAGGTGCCAAGGAGTCCCTGCAGGGCAGTTCTCCCAGCTCCTCTGCCAGGCTTCTTTCCCAGCCAGCTCCCAGCCTGAGGGCTCAGCTGTGCCCTGGGCAGCTGCTGCCAATGGGCCCTTGGGAACAGTTGCTGGGCAATGGCCCAGAGGGTTTGGAATGCCCAGCTTTGGGCACACCCACACAGGGACAAACTGGGCCCACCTGCTGAGCTGGGACCTGATGCCTCATGGCTACAGAAAATCATGGACTTTGGCCTCCCAACTGCCCCTGCCATCACACCAACCCTCACAGGAGAGACACCCTCAGTAATGATGTTATTTTAAATGCCTGATAATTTTTTTTAATGGGTAGTCACTGGGAAGGCATTAAAAATTCTGCCCCAACATCCCACCATTCACACAAAGAGCACAAAACCCTCTGTTTCAAATCAAAGATGAGCATCAAGGCCAGAGCTCAGAGACAGATCTGCAACTCCATGGCAATTAACAAAGACAATTATATTTTTATAATGAAGAGATTAAAAAGAAAACTCACCAGAAGTCTGTGATTCTAATTATAATCAGGCAGCCAGACAGGCCCATCTCTCACAGGGCACTGAAGGGAATTCAACACTTGCAGGAACACTTTTGGAATGCTGATGAACAAAAAGGTGTGAAATCCCATCCCCAAATAACGACAGAATTAATTCCCTTTGTCTGATTCAGTGACTTCTTTGCTCTGTGAAAGACCCAGCCTTGACTTCCTATAAAAGAGTCTAAATTCCTGGATGTAAATAATGCAGGAATAAACTTCTCCAGCCTTGAGCCATCAGTGAACTGGGATCACCTTTGCAACTGCTCCGTTGTCCCTGCCCAGGCGGTGCCACCAGGAAGTGGTGGTAGGAAAAGCAGGGAGATAAAACCCTTCCAGCAGCCCAGGAAAAATGCTCTTTGTTGGAATGAACCAAGTATTTTAGCAGCATGAGCCATTTAGCAGCTCCCAGCTGGCACCGGGCACTCAGAATTGCCCACTTGCCTGGCAGAAGTAGGAGGTGGCTTTGGACAATCTGTTGAGCTCAGTTTTTAGCAGTGCTGGTGCTTTTAACTCTGTGTGTGTCTCTGATCTCCTCTGATGGCAGCGGGTGTCAGAAAAACCCCTGAAAGGCAACAACTGTTCCTTGGTGGATCAGGGAGTGGGAAGAGGCAGAGGCAGATATTTATTCCTTCTCTTTGCTTTCACTTGCTCCAGTAAAACTGTAGCAATATTGTGGCTTTCAGCAGCACAAGAGAGTGAGGAGGGAGGCACTGCAGCATCAGAACAGTCAGGGTGTTACCATAAAAAATATCACAAGAAGCAGCTCCTCAGTTTTCCTTCTGTCACCTCCCAAGGCTCAAATCAGAGCAGCACTTTGTCTCCAACAAAAGCCTCATTACCCTCTGCCAGGCTGCTCTGGGTGAGCTGGAGGTGCTGCTGAGGGCAGGAGGTGCTGCTGAGGGCAGGAGGAGTGAGAGGAGCTGGAATGCTGAACTTCAGAAGGAAACCAAGTGCAGGGGAGCATGAAAAAAATTCTTTGCAGAGAGAGTGCTCAGGGATTGGACTGGGCTGCCCAGAGAGGGGGTGGATTCCCCATCCCTGGAGGTTTTTCAGCTGAGCTTGGCCGTGGCACTGAGTGCCATGATCTGGTAAAGGGACTGGAGTTGGATCAAGGGTTGGACTTGGTGATCTCAGAGGTCTTTTCCAACCCAAGTGAGAAGAGAAGAGCAACGAGGCTGGAGAAGGGAGTGGAGCACAAGTGCTGTGGGGAGAGGCTGAGGGAGCTGGGGGTGTTCAGCCTGGAGAAGAGGAGGCTCAGAGGTGACCTCAGCACTGTCTGGAACTGCCTGAAGGGAAGTTGTGGCCAGGTGGGGGTTGGTCTCTCCTCCCAGGCACTCAGCAATAGGACAAGGGGGCACGATGGGCTCAAGCTCTGCCAGGGGAAATTGAAGTTGGAGATGAGAAAGAAATTCTTTGCAGAGAGAGTGCTCAGGGATTGGAATGGGCTGCCCAGAGAGGGGGTGGATTCCCCATCCCTGGAGGTTTTTCAGCTGAGCTTGGCCGTGGCACTGAGTGCCATGATCTGGTAAAGGGACTGGAGTTGGACCAAGGGTTGGACTTGACGATCTTGGAGGTCTTTTCCAACCCAATCCATTCTATCATTCTGTGATTCTAAGAAACAACGGCAGGGTGAAGGTGGCAGGTTGACCTCCCTCTTCATCAATGGCAGATGGAGGAGGAAGCCACTCCACCCAAAGCATCTCCAGGAGGTTCAAAATGTGTTAAGAAAGTGCCTCTGATTTCCCTGAGGTCAAAAGGGGGAAAAGTAGAGAGAGAAAAAAAGGATTAATATCCACCTGACTCTTGAGATCCTCCGGATGGACACAGAGAGACCCCAGGATGTCACAGGGATATCCATCCTTGTGTTCCCATAAGAATCCCACTGTCCCTTCTCATTTCTCCTGTCCCTGCACTTACAGCCATGGTACCAGAGCTGTGGCCTCACCATGACCCTCAACCCCAAACCCTTTGGAGGGTCCTGAGCACTCATGAGCGTCTCTGTCCTCTGACACCATCACAGCCATGTCCTGCTCCATCCTGGCATGGCCCAGCAGGGCTGTGTGTCCTCTGTCACCATCACAGCCATGTCCTGCTCCATCCTGGCATGGCCCAGCAGGGCTGTGTGTCCTCTGTCACCATCACAGCCATGTCCTGCTCCAGCCTGGCATGGCCCATTGAGGCTCTGTGTCCTCTGCCACCATCACAGCCACCTCCTGCCAGCCTGGCATGGCGCAGCAGGGCTCTCTGTCCTCTGCCACCCTCACAGCCATGTCCTGTTCCAGCCTGGCATGGTCCATTGAGACTCTGTGTCCTCTGCCACCATCACAGCCACGTCCTGCCAGCCTGGCATGGCCCAGCAGGGCTCTGTGTCCTCTGCCACCATCACAGCCATGTCCTGCTCCAGCCTGGCATGGCTCAGTGAGGCTCTGTGTCCTCTGCCACCATCACAGCCACCTCCTGCCAGCCTGGCATGGCCCAGCAGGGCTGTGTGTCCTCTGCCACCATCACAGCCATGTCCTGCTCCAGCCTGGCATGGCCCAGCAGGGCTCTGTGTCCTTTGCCACCATCACAGCCACCTTCTGCCAACCTGGCATGGCGCAGCAGGGCTGTGTGTCCTCTGCCACCATCACAGCCACCTCCTGCCAGCCTGGCATGGCCCAGCAGGGCTCTGTGTCCTCTGCCACCATCACAGCCACCTCCTGCCAGCCTGGCATGGCTCAGTGAGGCTCTGTGTCCTCTGCCACCATCACAGCCACGTCCTGATCCAGCCTGGCATGGCCCAGCAGGGCTCTGTGTCCTCTGCCACCATCACAGCCACCTCCTGCCAGCCTGGCATGGCCCAGCAGGGCTGTGTGTCCTCTGCCACCCTCACAGCCATGTCCTGCCAGCCTGGCATGGCCCAGCAGGGCTCTGTGTCCTCTGCCACCCTCACAGCCATGTCCTGCCAGCCTGGCCCTGGCATGGCCCAGCAGGGCTGTGTGTCCTCTGCCACCATCACAGCACGGCCCAGGGATCGCTGCCCTTTAGCCATGGGCAGAGGCAGGAGCACAGGAGGGCACAAAGGAGCTTCTTTGCTCTGGGAAAAAGCCCCATCTGAGATGTCCTGAGGGAATGTGCATCTCTGCCTGGCTGAGTCATCTGCGTGCCCACAAGGGCACCAGGCCCTGGCACAGGGGGCACAGGTTTATCAGAGGCAACTCCCAAATTTCCTGCTGCTCCTTTCAGCAGGGCAGCTCCAAAGGGCTCTGATTTCTCTCCTTCCCTCTCTGGGTTCAGTTGGAAGTTGTTTTCTCCTGGCTGAGGACAGATGGACAACCTGCAGTGGTGATGACTGAGGTCCTGGCAGTGGAGCAGAGAAGAACAAGACCTGAGGGCTGGACACTTGTGCCAGTGGCACCACCACCAACCTGTTGTTGTTCCTGAGGTGCCAAAGGATGTGCCCCACCTTTCTCAGGGAGCAAGTCAGAGGAACTGGAGCAACTGAGGGGCACCTGAGGGGCATCTGAGCACCTGGAGCACACCCACCTGAGGGGTCATGTCTGCTCATGGGCCAGCAATGATTCCAAAATCCCTCCCAACATCCAGAGTCAGATCCCCCAGTGTGGAACTCCCTGCCCTGGGGGAGGCACTGGGTGCAGCTCAGGGGGGTCAGAGGGGACATGGGTGCAGCTCAGGGTGGTCAGAGGGGACCTGGGTGCAGCTCAGGGGGGTCAGAGGGGACATGGGTGCAGCTCAGGGGGCTCAGAGGGGACCTGGGTGCAGCTCAGGGGGGTCAGAGGGGACCTGGGTGCAGCTCAGGGTGGTCAGAGGGGACATGGGTGCAGCTCGGGGTGGTCAGAGGGGACTTGGGTGCAGCTCAGGGGGGTCAGAGGGGACAGAGGGGACCTGGGTGCAGCTCAGGGGGGTCAGAGGGGACCTGGATGCAGCTCAGGGGGGTCAGAGGGGATCTGGGTGCAGCTCAGGGGGGCCAGAGGGGACCTGGGTGCAGCTCAAGGGGGCCAGAGGGGACCTGGCTGCAGCTCAGGGGGCTCAGAGGGGACATGGGTGCAGCTCAGGGGGGTCAGAGGGGACCTGGGTCACACCCACCACACAGGGTGGCACTGGCAGAAGTCCCAGGACTTGTTCAGCTTTTTCAAACGCTGCTGGAGGGTGTTACCCCCCACACCCCAAGGGCAATCAGCTGCCAACTGCTTTGGTCTTGCCAGACTTTTGATTAGCTGTGAGTGGCATATTGAGTGTGTAATTCCATCAGCCAACCAGCTAGAAGGGAAATGGAGAGCTGAGCTCCCGTGCCTGAGGGATGGACAGTTCCCTGACAAACCCTGTCTCTGAGAGCTGTTAATTACAATTAGCTGCTGCCTTTGGGGAAGCTCCTGTGATGGTCAGCCCTGTCAGGTGCTTCAAATGAGTCTCTTCTTCCTCTCCCTGTCCATCATTCCAGTCTTTGCCAGGTATTTAATTGACTCTCCTGCCACCTGGGAGGTGCCTCTCACACAGATCTGCATTTCTCCCATGGAATCACAGAACATCCTGAGCTGGGAGAGACTCCCAGGGACCACCCAGCCCAAGCCCTGGCCCTGCACAGACACCCCAACAATCCCACCCTGTCCCTCAGAGTGTTGTCCAAACCCTTCTGGAGCTCTGGCAGCCTTGGGGCCGTGCCCAGTGCCCTGGGCAGCCTGGTCAGTGCCCACTCTGAGGGCAGAACCTTTCCCTGAGATCCAGCCTGACCCTGCCCTGGCACAGCTCCAGCCCTTCCCTGGGTCCTGGCACTGTCACACAGAGCAGAGTTTGGTACCTACCCCTCTGCTGCCCCTCTGGAGGATACTGAAGACCCCAAAGAGGTCTCCCCTCAGCCTCCTCCTCTCCAGCTGAACACAAAGTCTCTCCTCACACGTTTCCCCTCCAGACCCTTCACCATCTCCATGTTCCTCCTTTGGACACTCTCCAACAGCTTCATATCTTTCTTGTGTGACTCCCAAAACTGCCCCCAGGACCTGAGATGGTTTCTCCTCAAGGGCCTGTGGACTGGGGATCACTGGAGTCAGTTTTCCTTGGGTTCAGCTCAGCAGATCGAGTGCCCAACAACCAGCCATGACTTGAGAAGTCCCAATTTTCCTGCTCCAGGCCTTTTAGCTCCTGCTGCTCTCACATGGGATTGAGGAGGATTCCATTTAATCCCTGCAAAACCTTCAGTGGGAGCTCAGTGGACCATCCTGATCATCCACGTGCAGGGATGGGCACCCCAAACTTCCAACTCAGAGCTGGGCACAAGAGGAAATCCAAAGGCTGGGATGTCCTTTGGGGGGGTCAGCAGGACTGGGCACCCAAAGAAAACCCAGAGGGTGGGGTGCCCTTTGGGGATATCAGCAGAATTTATCCCCATTCCCATGAGGTTGGCAGCAGGACCTGGCAGAAGAGGAAATCCAAAGGCTGGGGTGCCCTTTGGGGGGGTCAGCAGGACTGGGCACAAGAGGAAACCCAAAGGATGGGATGCCCTTTGGGGGTGCCAGCAGAATTTATTCCCCATTCCCTGAGGTTGGGCAGCAGGACTGGGCACAAGAGGAAACCCAAAGGGTGGGATGTCAGCAGAATTTATCCCCATTCCCAAGGGTTGGGCAGCAGGACTGGGCACAAGAGGAAACCCAAAGGGTGGGGTGCCCTTTGGGAGTTTCAGCAGAATTTCTCCCCATTTGCATGAGGTTGGCAGCAGGACTGGGCAAAAGAGGAAACTCAAGGGTGGGATGTCAGCAGGACTGGGCACAAGAGGAAACCCAGAGGGTGGGGTGCCCTTTGGGGTGCCAGCAGAATTTATCCCCATTCCCAGGGGTTGGGCAGAAGGACTGGGCACCCAGAGAAAACCCAGAGTGTGGGGTGCCAGCAGAATTTATCCCCATTCCCAGCAGTTGGGCAGCAGGACTCGGCACAAGAGGAAACCCAGAGGGTGGGGAGTTCTTTGGGGGTGCCAGCAGAATTTATCCCCATTCCCTGAGGTTGGGCAGCAGGACTGGGCACAAGAGGAAACCCAAGGGATAGGATGTCAGCAGAATTTATCCCCATTCCCATGGGTTGGGCTGCAGGACTGGGCACAAGAGGAAACCCAAGGGTGGGATGTCAGCAGGACTGGGCACAAGAGGAAACCCAAAGGGTGGGATGTCAGCAGGACTGGGCACAAGAGGAAACCCAAAGGGTGGGATGCACTTTGGGGGTTCCAGCAGAATTTATCCTCATTCCCTGAGGTTGGGCAGCAGGACTGGGCACAAGAGGAAACCCAAGGGTGGGATGTCAGCAGGACTGGGCACAAGAGGAAACCCAAGGGTGGGGTGCCCTTTGGGGGTGCCAGCAGAATTTATCCCCATTCCCAGAGGTTGAGCAGCAGGACTGAGCACCCCAAGGAAACCCAAAAAGTGGGGTGTCATTTGGGGATATCAGCAGAATTTATCCCCATCCCCATGGGTTGGGCAGCAGGACTGGACAACCAGAGGAAACCCAAAGGGTGGGGTGTCCCTTGGGGGTGTCAGCAGGACTGGGCACAAGAGAAAACCCAAATGCTGGGGTGCCCTTTGGGGGTTCCAGCAGAATTTATCCTCATTCCCTGAGGTTGGGCAGCAGGACTGGGCACAAGAGGAAACCCAGAGGGTGGGATGCCCTTTGGAGGTGGCAGCAGAATTTATCCCCACTCCCACATGTTTGGCAGCAGGACCTTTTCTGTGCCCCTCAAGAAATGACTTGGCCAAAGCCACTTTGGTGGCACTTCTGTGGTCCTTGGTGTGTGAGTGCTGAATGTGACACAGCAAACCCTCAATTCCATGTGCAAACTCTGCTGTTCTTCAGGGACCTTCTCCCATCACACTCAGCAGCTCCTCCTCTGGCAGCCCTTAATAAGACTCCATCTCCTTTGTTCCACTCTTTTAATAAAACTTCATTCCATACCATCTCAGTCTGGGCTTTTTTCTGAGAGTCTCATTAAACTGAGAAAGGCACATGCAAGAGATGTGTAATTGAATTTTTTATTGAGACACTTTGCTTGCACTCTTAATTGTTTTGCTTTGCCCCAAAATGTGCAGCTCTATTTTTCCCCCCAAGAATTCAAGTGACTCCTTTCATGGGCTTTTATTGTCACACTTCCACCAGGAAAAGTTAAAATGTAAAATTCCACAACTATCTAATTAACTTCCTCGTGCTCTGTAGTTAAAAGGTAGTTAAACCCCTAAGCATTCATTCAACTTTAATGAGGATGGGGAAGTAATTGCATATGTATTTCTTGATAATTATGACTTAATTGCATTGCCAGTAGATTTATCTTTTGCTTATTTAGGCAAGCTCTGAAAACGATGAGTTAAGGATGAGCTGATGGTTGTTTGGGCTGTTTCAAAGCACATCATGATTATGAACAAGGTGCTCTCACTCCTGAGTGCACCCAAGAGGCAGCAGGACAGGTTTTTGCAGAGTGTCCCAGTTGAGCAGGTGGGCCCAGTTTGTCCCTGTGTGGGTGTGCCCAAAGCTGGGCATTCCAAACCCTCTGGGCCATTGCCCAGCAACTGTTCCCAAGGGCCCATTGGCAGCAGCTGCCCAGGGCACAGCTGAGCCCTCAGGCTGGGAGCTGGCTGGGAAAGAAGCCTGGCAGAGGAGCTGGGAGAACTGCCCTGCAGGGACTCCTTGGCACCTCCACACCCACCTGAGGGCTCAGCTCTGCTCAGGGGCCAGCAACGAGTCCAAAATCCCCCCTGAGTGCCAGAGTCAGATCCCCCAGGGTGGAACTCCCTGCCCTGGGGGAGGCACTGGGGGCTCCCACCCAAACCTCAGGGGAGACAGTCTTGGGCTTTGGGGACCTCTGGGACCACTGATGGGATGCAGAGGAGGAGCAGCCCCTGGCCAGGAGGAGCCACCACTCTGGCCCAGACTGTGCCATCATCTGCACCAACAGGTTTGTCCCTTCCTTTGCCTTTGGGTTTGGGGGAACCACGTGGGGCTCAGCACAGGGGCCACCAAACCCCCCTGTGTTTGTGCCCCAGGGGGCTGGGTTAGACTGCTGGGCTTGGGGGTTAAACCCAATTTCTCTTTGTGCCATTGCATTTACTGGAATATTGTTATTCAATTGTAACTCTGATTTATAATCTCTTTGGTGTTGGGTTTGTTTCTCCTGCAGGTTCACCTTTAAACCAGCACACAGAGTTAGTTTAGGCTCATCCTAAAGCCCAGCTCTAAATTCTTGTTATCAGCTGTGGGGGTGTTAAAACTCTTCAAAGATCAGCAGGAACCCAAGACATCAATCCTTCCTGTATCCATTTTCCTGACTGGCTTTGACCATCTCAGCTTTGAAAAAGCCTCTTGATGCTCAGTTGTCTCTTCTGACACAGTTCAAGCAGCAAGAAAATCAGTTTTGCTGTCCAAGGGAAGCCCACAAGGTGTGGGAGTAGCTGAGAGCTGGTGGAAGCTCTTCTGCCTCTGTTCTCCAGGGTGCCTGAGGTGCCACCCTGCTGTGGGGCACGTGGGTGCCCCATGGAAGGTCAATCCATGGTGGTTGAAGTGTCTGGAGGACACAGAGATGGGAAAGGTTGGGATTATCAAACGAGTTCACAAACCACAGTTATCTGTGGGGAAGGGAAAGTTTGATTTGTGGTGGAGGGGAAGTTTTATTTGTGGGGAAGGGAAAGTTTTATTTGTGGGGAAGGGAAAGAGTTTTATTTGTGGTGGAGGGAAAGAGTTTTATTTGTGGGGAAGGGAAAGTTTTATTTGTGGTGGAGGGAAAGAGTTTTATTTGTGGGGAAGGGAAAGTTTTATTTGTGGGGAAGGGAAAGTTTTATTTGTGGTGGAGGGAAAGAGTTTTATTTGTGGGGAAGGGAAAGTTTTATTTGTGGGGAAGGGAAAGTTTTATTTGTGGTGGAGGGAAAGAGTTTTATTTGTGGGGAAGGGAAAGTTTTATTTGTGGGGAAGGGAAAGAGTTTTATTTGTGGGGAAGGGGAAGTTTTATTTGTGGGGAAGGGAAAGTTTTATTTGTGGTGGAGGGGAAGTTTTATTTGTGGTGGAGGGAAAGAGTTTTATTTGTGGGGAAGGGAAAGAGTTTTATTTGTGGCGGAGGGAAAGAGTTTTATTTGTGGGGAAGGGAAAGTTTTATTTGTGGGGAAGGGAAAGAGTTTTATTTGTGGTGGAGGGAAAGAGTTTTATTTGTGGGGAAGGGAAAGACAGAATGAGGTTTCAAGGGACAATAAAAGCTGCAATTCAAGAAAATAAAACTGTGTCTAAACTGGTGAATTCAAGAGACTGAGAGGAATAAACTGATACTAAGCAGCTCTGCAACAAATTAGTTCTGTGTTAACTGAAGCTCTCCAGCTCTTGTGGTGATGAAATTGATATTTCCTGATGCTCTTCATTGCAGTTCCAGTTTGGGGAATGTGTCTGAGCCCACATTGCAGTGAAGAATTTTCATGCTCTTTTCCTTTTCTTAAAGCAAGAGCTGTGCTGTGTTGGTCCACCCAGAAACACAGAACAGGCCAACAGGAGGTGAAATTGCACTGGTCACATCTCTCTGGTGAGATATTGAGGCATCTGGGGGTTCAAGCTGAGGGCAAACAGCCAATTTTTATTGTACACAGCAATAAAAATAAAACATTATCAGAATGAAACGTTGAGGTAAAATATATAGAGCTTGTGATCTAAAATATATACAGTTTATCATCTCATAGAGACAGAGATTATGATCTAAAAATATACACCATCATCATCATAGGCTGGAGAGATGGGCTGATTGCAATGGGATGGAGTTCAACAAGGCCAAGTGCAGGTCCTGCCCTTTGGCCACCCCAAGCCCTGCAGCGCTCCAGGCTGGGCACAGAGTGGCTGGAGAGCAGCCAGGCAGAGGGACCTGGGGGGACTGAGGGACAGGAAGCTCAACAGGAGCCACCAGTGTGCCCAGGTGGCCAAGAAGGCCAAGGGGATCCTGGCCTGGATCCAAACTAGCGTGGCCAGCAGGCCCAGGGCAGTGACCCTTCCCCTGGACTCTGCCTCGGGGAGGCCACACCTTGAGTGTTGTGTTCAGTTCTGGGCCCCTCAGTTGAGGCAAGAGATTGAGGGGCTGGAGCGGGGCCAGAGAAGAGCAACGAGGCTGGAGAAGGGACTGGATGTGGCTCTGAGTGTCCTCTGAAACACCTCCAGGGACAGAGAATCCAACATGTCTTGATCCAACCCCACTGTGATCACCAGCCCAGGGCACAGAGTGCCAGAGTGATCCCAGTGGGGTTGGATCAAGGGTTGGACTTGGTGATCTCAGAGGTCTCTTCCAACCCAACTGAGAAGGGAAAACAACGAGGCTGGAGAAGGGACTGGAGCACAAGTGCTGTGGGGAGAGGCTGAGGGAGCTGGGGGTGTTCAGCCTGGAGAAGAGGAGGCTCAGAGGTGACCTCAGCACTGTCTGGAACTGCCTGAAGGGAAGTTGTGGCCAGGTGGGGGTTGGTCTCTTCTCCCAGGCACTCAGCAATAGGACAAGGGGGCACGATGGGCTCAAGCTCTGCCAGGGGAAATTGAAGTTGGAGATGAGAAAGAAATTCTTTGCAGAGAGAGTGCTCAGGCATTGGAATGGGCTGCCCAGAGAGGGGGTGGATTCCCCATCCCTGGAGGTTTTTCAGCTGAGCTTGGCCGTGGCACTGAGTGCCATGATCTGGTAAAGGGACTGGGGTTGGCCCAAGGGTTGGACCTGATGATCTCAGAGGGCTTTTCCAACCCAATCCATTCTGTGATTCAATGGATGTGGCACTGAGTGAGAATCCACCATGTCTTGATCCAACCCCACTGTGATCACCAGCCCAGGGCACACAGTGCCCTGGGCTGGTGATCACAGTGGGGTTGGATCAAGAGGTGGACTTGGTGATCTCAGAGGTCTTTTCCAACCCAATCCATTCAAGCATTCTGTGATCATCTCATATGATCTAAAATATGTGCAGTTTATGATCTATGTACATTTTATCATCTAATACAGACACAGCTCATGATCTAAAATATATACAGTTTATGATCTCAAATATACACATTTTATCACCTTATATAGACACAGCTTATTATCTAAAATTTATGCATCATCATCTAATACATCTACAGCTTATGATCTAAAATATATACATTTTATCTCATGTAGACACAGCTTATCATCTAATGTATATACAATTTATGATCTAAAATATACAGTTTATAATCTCAAATATACAGGATATGATATAAAATATGTATAGTTTATTATCTAAAATATACACATTTTAAGATCTTAAATATTCACAGTTTAAGATCTAAAATATTCACAGTTTAAGATCTAAAATATTCAGTTTAAGATCTAAAATATATTCGACCTGTGATCTAAAATAAACAGGGTATGATCTGCAATCACAGAATAAGATCTAAAATATACACAGCTTATGATATAAAGTATTTACAGTTTATGTTTCAAAATATACACAGTTTATGATCAAAAATATACACAGCTTATGATCTCACAGGTACAGAATATGATCTAAAATATACAGAATATGATCTAAAATCTATGTAGTTTATGATCTAAAATATATGGGACTTATGACCTAAAATATACACAACTGAAGATCTAAAATATACAGTTTATGCTCTAAAATATACAGTTTATGCTCTAAAATATACAGTTTATGATCTAAAATATACAGTTTATGATCTAAAATATACAATTTATGCTCTAAAATATACAGTTTATGATCTAAAATATACAGTTTATGCTCTAAAATATACAATTTATGCTCTAAAATATACAGTTTATGATCTAAAATATACAGTTTATGATCTCAAATATACACATTTTTTGATGTAAAATATCCCCATCTTATGATCTAAAATATCCCCAGCTTATGCCAATAAATACCTGCAATGTGTATGATCAATATTCTTCCCACTCCCCTTTTTGGGTACTGGTTCCATTCCAGTCATTCCAGATATTCCCATTCCCCTGGAATGGTTTTTCCACTCCCCAAACAGCTGAAATATCAGTGACATTTTCTGGAAAAAGGCTCCTCTCCCTCAGAATTGTTCCTGCCCTCAGGGAAAGAATAATAATGGAATGAGGAAGCTGCAAAGTGGAGCTGCAATCCACCTTTTTGTTGCCCCAGTTCTGGAAAAGGTGGATTTTCATTAATTCCAGATATTTCTCGGCGCTGTCACCTCAGAAGACTCTGCAGAGCATTCCAAGGTTTCATTGGCAAGGATTGGTAGCAGGACTTGGGGGGTTTCTCCTTCTGCTCCATGAGGGTTTGGACCTGGAGAAAGGGTCACCCCTGAGCTCGTGACAGCAGAATCCTGACAGTTCTTGGGAGAATCAATCCATCAAAAAGGCTGGACCATGGGGGAAGGTCAACAAGGATCATATGGGAAGGTCAACCAGGAACACATGGGAAGGTGAACCAGGAACACATGGGAAGGTCAACCAGGAACACATGGGAAGGTCAACAAGGATCATGTGGGAAGGTGAACCAGGAACAATGGGAAGGTCAGCCAGGATCATGTGGGAAGGTGAACCAGGAACAATGGGAAGGTCAACCAGGATCATGTGGGAAGGTGAACCAGGAACAATAGGAAGGTCAACAAGGATCATGTGGGAGGGTGAACCAGGATCATGTGGGAGGGTGAACCAGGAACAATAGGAAGGTCAACAAGGATCATGTGGGAGGGTGAACCAGGATCATGTGGGAGGGTGAACCAGGAACAATAGGAAGGTCAACAAGGATCATGTGGGAGGGTGAACCAGGAACAATAGGAAGGTCAACAAGGATCATATGGGAAGGTGAACCAGGAACACATGGGAAGGTCAACCAGGATCATGTGGGAAGGTGAACCAGGAACAATGGAAAGGTCAACAAGGATCATGCGGGAAGGTGAACCAGGAACACATGGGAAGGTCAACCAGGGTCATGTGGGAAAGTCAACCATGTGGGGAGGTGAACCAGGATCATGTGGGAAGGGCAACAAGGATCACGTGGGAAGGGCAACAAGGATCATATGGGAAGGTCAACCAGGAACACATGGGAAGGTCAACCAGGGTCATGTGGGAAAGTCAACCATGTGGGGAGGTGAACCAGGATCATGTGGGAATGTGAACCAGGAACAATGGAAAGGTCAACAAGGATCATGTGGGAAGGTTAACGAGGACCATATAGGAAGGTGAACCAGGACCATGTGGGAAGGTGAACCAGGAACAATAGGAAGGTCAACAAGGATCATGTGGGAAGGTGAACCAGGAACAATGGAAAGGTCAACAAGGATCATATGGGAAGGTGAACCAGGAACAATGGGAAGGTCAACAAGGATTATGTGGGAAAGTCAACCATGTGGGAAGGTGAACCAGGATCATGTGGGAAAGTCAACCATGTGGGAAGGTGAACCAGGAACAATGGAAAGGTCAACCAGGATCATGTGGGAAAATCAACCATGTGGGAAGATCAACCAGGACCATGTAGAAAGGTAACCAAGAACATGTGGGAAGGTGAACCAGGAACACGTGGGAAGGTCAACCAGGACCATGTGGAAAGGTCATCCAGTCCAACCCCTGGCCCTGTACAGACACCCCAACAATCCCTGGAGGATCATCCAAACCCTCCTGGAGCTCTGGCAGCCTTGGGGCCGTGCCCACTGCCCTGGGGAGCCTGGTCAGTGCCCACCACCCTGTGGGGGAAGAGCCTTTCCCTGAGATCCCACCTGACCCTGCCCTGGCACAGCTCCAGCCCTTCCCTGGGTCCTGTCCCTGCTCACACAGAGCAGAGATGGAGCTGCCCCTCAGGAGGAGCTGCAGACCCCAAAAGGTCTCCCCTCAGTCTCCTCTTCTCCAGCTGAACAAACCCTGTGGAGGGTGAAATCCCTTCCCTATCCTGCCAGTCCAGCTGGATTTGGGCTCCCTTGGGCAGGAAAGATGGGAGGAGGAAGCTCCCCAAGAGTCCCTCCCTGTGCCCCAGAGGGTCATCCAAACCCTCCTGGAGCTCTGGCAGCCTTGGGGCCGTGCCCACTGCCCTGGGGAGCCTGGTCAGTGCCCACCACCCTCTGGGGGAAGAGCCTTTCCCTGAGATCCCACCTGACCCTGCCCTGGCACAGCTCCAGCCCTTCCCTGGGTCCTGACCCTGCCCTGACACAGCTCCAGCCCTTCCCTGGGTCCTGTCCCTGCCCTGGCACAGCTCCAGCCCTTCCCTGGGTCCTGTCCCTGCCCTGGCACAGCTCCAGCCCTTTCTGGGTCCTGGCACTGCTCACAGGGAGAAATTAAGGCAAGATAAGAGGCAGCTCCAGAAGGAAATGAATCCCATATCCCTTAAATGCCTTCAGAAGGACAGATGTATTTTCTTATCCCTTCTCCCACCAAAATTATAAATGAATGACAAAAAAGTTGGGGGGAAAGGGAAAGTTGTGCAGATTTGCTTTTAGAAAATAAATGGAGAGTTCTGCTGTTTGCTTTCCAGTTGTCAGTCCTTGTCACCACTTTTGGGTGATATTTTCCTCCTTCCTTTGCAATACAAAGCTACAAATACACTTCTAAGTGCAAACAGATTCTCACACAGTTCTGTGATTCCAAGAGCTGTGGCTGAAAAAGAAACAACCCCTCAACACTCCAAACAACACAATTCTTATTTGAAAAGGGAGGAGTGATAGAGACATGAACAGGACTGCAATGGGAATACTGAGCTGTGTTTGTGGAGGGAGGAAATAAAAGCTGAATTCCAAATGCTTTTAAAGAAAGATGTAGTTTGCACTTAGAGAATAATGAAGAAATAGGATTAAGAGATAAAAAAATCTCTGTAACAAGTTGTGTTGGTTTAAAGGTAAAACAGCAGAAGAAATGAACCCAACACAAAAGAGATTATAAATCAGAGTTACAATTTAATAACAATATTACACAAAGAGAAATTGGGTTTAACCCCCAAGCCCAGCAGTCTAACCCAGCCCCCTGGGGCACAAACACAGGGGGGTTTGGTGGCCCCTGTGCTGAGCCCCACGTGGTTCCCCCGAGGCCAAAGGCAAAGGAAGGGACAAACCTGTTGGTGCAGATGATGGCACAGTCTGGGCCAGAGTGGTGGCTCCTCCTGGCCAGGGGCTGCTCCTCCTCTGCATCCAATCAGTGGTCCCAGAAGTCCCCAAAGGCCAAGATTGTCTCCCCTGAGGTTTGGGTGGGAGCCCCCAGTGCCTCCCCCAGGGCAGGGAGTTCCACCCTGGGGGATCTGACTCTGGCACTCAGGGGGGATTTTGGACTCGTTGCTGGCCCCTGAGCAGAGCTGAGCCCTCAGGTGGGTGTGGAGGTGCCAAGGAGTCCCTGCAGGGCAGTTCTCCCAGCTCCTCTGCCAGGCTTCTTTCCCAGCCAGCTCCCAGCCTGAGGGCTCAGCTGTGCCCTGGGCAGCTGCTGCCAATGGGCCCTTGGGAACAGTTGCTGGGCAATGGCCCAGAGGGTTTGGAATGCCCAGCTTTGGGCACACCCACACAGGGACAAACTGGGCCCACCTGCTCAACTGGGACACAAATAGTGAAATTTTTCTCTCAGAGAGTAAATTCCCCATCCCACTGAGAGCCAGCACGAGGCCTGTGTGGCCCAGAGGGTTTACACCAGAGAGGTTGGAGATCCCAGAGTTGTGGACACAGATCCTTGGGAGAGCAGCATTCCATTCTCCCTGAGCAAGTCACTCCTGGCATCCTGTGGCTTGTGGAACACACCAATTTTTCCCACCATGGTCCTCAGCCACCTCTTTTTGCTGCAGGTGGCAGCTGAGGAGTGGCAGGAGAGGCTGCTCAGTCCCAGCTCTCCAAACACACACAAGATGTGAAACAATCTCCAGCACAAGTTGGTTAAAAATTCAAGGACAGCTGGAAAATGAATCCCAAAGGCCAGACCTGCAAAATTAAAATTCCACAGGAGCAAAGGGAAATGGAAACAAGAGAATTCCAAGCACCATTATTTCTCTCCAGGACAGGCTCCTTCCCTGAGATCTGCAGGGATTTCACTGAGCACTCCCCAAAACTGCAGGGCAAAGGAGACAGAGAATGTTGGGGGCAAAGGAGAGAGAATGTGGGGGGCAAAGGAGAGAGAATGTGGGGGGCAAAGGAGAGAGAATGTTGGGGGCAAAGGAGAGAGAATGTTGGGGGCAAAGGAGAGAGAATGTTGGGGGCAAAGGAGACAGAGAATGTTGGGGGCAAAGGAGACAGAGAATGTTGGGGGCAAAGGAGACAGAGAATGTGGGGGGCAAAGGACACAGAGTGTTGGGGGCAAAGGAGACAGAGAGTGTTGGGGGCAAAGGACACAGAGAATGTTGGGGGCAAAGGAGACAGAGAATGTTGGGGGCAAAGGAGAGAGAATGTTGGGGGCAAAGGAGAAAGAATGTTGGGGGCAAAGGAGACAGAGAGTGTTGGGGGCAAAGGAGAGAGAATGTTGGGGGCAAAGGAGACAGAGAGTGTTGGGGGCAAAGGAGAGAGAATGTTGGGGGCAAAGGAGACAGAGAGTGTTGAGGGCAAAGGAGACAGAGAATGTTGGGGGCAAAGGATACAGAGAATGTTGGGGGCAAAGGAGACAGAGAGTGTTGGGGGCAAAGGAGACAGAGAATGTTGGGGGCAAAGGAGAGAGAATGTTGGGGGCAAAGGAGAGAGAATGTTGGGGGCAAAGGAGACAGAGAGTGTTGGGGGCAAAGGAGAGAGAATGTTGGGGGCAAAGGAGAGAGAATGTTGGGGGCAAAGGAGACAGAGAGTGTTGGGGGCAAAGGAGACAGAGAATGTTGGGGGCAAAGGAGACAGAGAATGTTGGGGGCAAAGGAGACAGAGAACATTGGAGGCAAAGGAGACAGAGAGTGTTGAGGGCAAAGGAGACAGAGAGTGTGGGGGGCAAAGGAGACAGAGAATGTTGGGGGCAAAGGAGACAGAGAATGTTGGGGGCAAAGGAGACAGAGAGTGTTGAGGGCAAAGGAGACAGAGAGTGTTGGAGGCAAAGGAGACAGAGAATGTTGAGGGCAAAGGAGACAGAGAGTGTTGGAGGCAAAGGAGACAGAGAGTGTTGAGGGCAAAGGACACAGAGAGTGTGGGGGGCAAAGGAGACAGAGAATGTTGAGGGCAAAGGAGACAGAGAGTGTTGGGGGCAAAGCCCTTTTTCCTCATGAACTTCCTAACTCTGGAGTGTGGAGTGAGTGACTTAGAGAGAATTACAGGGTTTAAAGCTACACAGGTCAGCAGGTGCCATTCCATTCTGTCTCTTCTGGGCCACAGAGCTTTCAGAAAAGCATTTAATCCTCATTTCAGGACTTCACACAGTTACAGTCCTAAGAGGGACTGGCTGGTGCTGGCTCTGAAAAATCAGTTTAAACAGGAATTCATGAAAGGAACTCCTTTGCAGTGGGAAAATGCCTGTGGGTCCACACAGTACAATTCCCATGACTTGAGGAAAGTTTGGTTGTCCTTAATAATTTCCTGAGGCTCTTCTTGGGGGTAGTTGGAGGTTCCCAGGAGTCTCCTGGAAATACAGACATCTTGACATGCAAATAGAGGCACAGCAAACAATAATAATCTTCGTAAGCAAACGCAGCACTGAGGGACATTGTCATCCCCAGCAGGGAGAGGGGATGAGCCCAATTTGGGGATTAAACACTGTAAAAAGCTAAAAAAGAGAGTCACAGTCACTGCAGCTTGTTATGCAAAAGCACAATCAGGAGTGTGAGAGGATTTAATCCCCGTTTCAGTTCCCCTCTGCTGCCTGGCAGGGATGAGGCAAGGCAGGGATTTCAGTTCCCATTTACTGCCTCCTCTTCCTCCCCCTTTTTGCCTGAGCCTGTTCCAGCTGCCACCCCGAGGTGTAAATACACTGAGCTGTGGGTCCTGAGGAGCCTGACTGTGCCTGAGCCCCACGAGCTGCTGTTTGGGATCAAAGGAAAGGCAGCAGATTGAGGCTGGTTTGGATAATGATGCCAAAGCCTCCCATTTCCAATATTTCCTGCATTTCCTTGTCTTCCCTTGGCTGTGGGTGCTGCTGGTTGAGCTGGGATGGGATGCAAGGGAAGGTTGGTCACAGTCCCTGCTCTGTCTTTGGATTCAGTCTGGATACCAAATCATTCACTATTTCCTTGGGTTATCAATCTGTGCTGGTTTAAAGGTAAAACAGCAGGAGAAACAAACCCAACACCAAAGAGATTATAAATCAGAGTTACAATTTAATAACAATATTACAATAAATGCAATGGCACAAAGAGAAATTGGGTTTAACCCCCAAGCCCAGCAGTCTAACCCAGCCCCCTGGGGCACAAACACAGGGGGGTTTGGTGGCCCCTGTGCTGAGCCCCACGTGGTTCCCTCGAGGCCAAAGGCAAAGGAAGGGACAAACCTGTTGGTGCAGATGATGGCACAGTCTGGGCCAGAGTGGTGGCTCCTCCTGGCCAGGGGCTGCTCCTCCTCTGCATCCAATCAGTGGTCCCAGAAGTCCCCAAAGCCCAAGATTGTGTCCCCTGAGGTTTGGGTGGGAGCCCCCAGTGCCTCCCCCAGGGCAGGGAGTTCCACCCTGGGGGATCTGACTCTGGCACTCAGGGGGGATTTTGGACTCGTTGCTGGCCCCTGAGCAGAGCTGAGCCCTCAGGTGGGTGTGGAGGTGCCAAGGAGTCCCTGCAGGGCAGTTCTCCCAGCTCCTCTGCCAGGCTTCTTTCCCAGCCAGCTCCCAGCCTGAGGGCTCAGCTGTGCCCTGGGAAATGCTTCTGGAGAAGGAATCATGGAATCCCACGATCACTGAGGCTGGAAAACACCTCCAGGCTCATGGAATCCAACCTTTACCCAAATCCCACCGTGCCCATTAAAACCATATCACAAAATGCCACCTCTGCTCGTTGTTTGAACTCCTCCAGGGTGGGGACTCCACCCCTGCCCTGAGCAGCCTCTTCCAGTTCTAATCCAACCATTCAGTGAAGGATTTTTGACTCATAACCCACCTGACCCTCCTCTGGTACAACCAGAGCTCCCCTAGAGCTGTTTTCTCTGCAGTGGGGCTGTTCAGACCCCCCCAGGGAGCTGCAGAGCTCTGTGGTGAAGCCAAACCTCCCCTGCAGACTCTGCAGCCACAGGGGAAGGTCTCCTTTCTCACTTTAAGGCTGATCCCACCAAAGTAGACACAAAGGGAGAACAATCCCCTTGTCCTAAGCTGGTTCAAAGCCTGGTTGGCTCCCAGAAATTGCAGAGATTACTTGAAAAAAAGGAACAGGCCAATGTGTGCAGATGCATAAACTGCCTTAATTCTGCAGGTTATTGGTTGGTTTGTCACCTCATGCCATGGGCACCACCACATTATCCCTGAGATCATCAGGCTCTGAGTTCCACCAACCTGTGACCCAAACCCCTCATCTGTCACTTTTGGGTTCTTCCACCTCATGTGGGAAGGGATGGGCAAAAGGAAGAACACACTTTTTCCATTTATCAGACACTCAAGCAAATGAACATGAACTCAAGGCTGGAGCAGAAGAGGGATGAGAGAGGGAACAGCCTGAGGAGGCTCTGAAGGGATGAAAGGCCCCTTTTTCTCCTCTATCCCTTTCCACCACTCTCCTCGAATCTGGATTAACATCATTAATTTCTTCACGCAGCTCCATTTTCCACAGGCAGCTAAAAAAAGGAATCCCAGCCCTCCTCCTCCGTAGGGAGGGGCTGGGAAATTAATTCCTGCAAATCCTGAAGTTTGCTGGAGGCAGGGAAGGAGAAAGGACAGGGAGAGATTAGTCTTGCAGGGAGCCCAGCATGAGGAGCTGCTCCTTTGATTTCATTAGGGAAGCCACCAAGCATTTCTTAATAAGATTTTTTTTTTGAACAAACTAATCAGCAATATTGGATTTTCAAGGATTTCAGAGGGAATTCTTGCTAATTGAGGTGTTTTTTTTCCATTAGCAGCTCCCAGCAGGAGCTTTGCATACAGGTGGGAGAGCGCCACGGATCTTGTAAAATCAATAGTGCTGCCAATTAAATAAAAAAAAAAAAGAAAGAAAGGCACAATTAGTGTGGCTGGTTGGAATTAGAATTGCAAATTCCTAATGGATCCAGATGTCAAGGGTAGGCAAAGATGTAGGAGGGTGGTGTGTTTAAATCCAGGGGAAAGAGTGGCACAGTCTCTGAAGGGATGTGAATTCCCACTCCATGGCCCACCACAAAGCCCCTCATTCCCTGGATTAATCACTCCCACTCCCCTTTCAGACCATCCCAGGAGGGCTTTGACAGCAGCTCAGAGCCCTGCAGTGCTGAGGAGACACTTCTCCCTCACCCACATGAAGGGAAGAGTCACATGTGGGTGTGGGTTCTTCCTGGAGCCCAAAGAAAGGAGAATTTCCAGCTGCAAATCATGGAATGAGTTGGGTTGGAAGAGACCTCTGAGAGCAGCAAGTCCAACCCTTGATCCAACCCCACTGTGATCACCAGATCGTGGCACTCAGTGCCAATCCAGGCCCCTGTGGGTTCCTCCAACTGCTCCAGTGTCGCTCTCCTTCCCTGCCCAGGACTTGGGGCTGTGATAGGAGGGTCCCATCTGCTCTCTGTGGAGCTGTGATAAGCAAGAATGCCACAAGAATGCCACAAAAGTAACTGCTAAGAGAAATTTTTTATTCTAATAGCAGCAAGGTATTTATTGACAATGTTGGAGGCACCACCAGTTCATCCTGGGCAAAAATCTTCCTGACTTGTTTGAGTAAAATAACCCATTTATAGCCTTAAGTTCAGAGTTAAGACCCTCTAATTTCCATATTAATGACTGGGCAGAATCTTGGGCAGAGCTTTCCTTTTGGCTTTGAATTTGGGGAGTGCTCTCCTGACTTCATCCCTCAGGGTGGTCTTGAAGTGTCTTCATGGAATCACAGAATGGATTGGGCTGGAAAAGCCCTCCAAGATCAGCAAGTCCAACTCTGTGCCCTGGGCTGGTGATCACAGTGGGGTTGGATCAAGATGTGGTGGATTCTCACTCAGTGCCACATCCATAGAATCACAGAATGGATTGGGTTGGAAAAGACCTCCCAGATCATCAAGTCCAACCCTTGGGCCAACTCCAGTCCCTTTACCAGATCATGGCACTCAGTGCCACGGCCAAGCTCAGTTGAAAAACCTCCAGGGATGGGGAATCCACCCCCTCTCTGGGCAGCCCATTCCAATCCCTGAGCACTCTCTCTGCAAAGAATTTCTTTCTCATCTCCAACTTCAATTTCCCCTGGCAGAGCTTGAGCCCATCGTGCCCCCTTGTCCTATTGCTGAGTGCCTGGGAGAAGAGACCAACCCCCACCTGGCCAGAACTTCCCTTCAGGCAGTTCCAGACAGTGCTGAGGTCACCTCTGAGCCTCAGGGCACTTGTGCCCTGTGAGTGACAGGAGATTCAGTGGAAACCTGAGGAGAACTTGAAGGGATAAGAACTCTGTGAATGAATACAGGTCCAGCTGGGCCTGTTCTTGGTGCTGCCACTGCAGTAACTCTTCAGCCTGGAGGAGAGGAGGCTCCAGAAACACCTTGGAGCCCCTTCCAGTGCCTAAAGGGGATCCAAGAGAGATGAAGAGGAACTGGGGACAAGGAATGGAGGGACAGGACAAGGGGAATGGGCTTCAGCTGAAGGAGGGTTAGATTAGATGGGATATTGGGAAGGGATTCCTGGCTGGGAGGGTGGGCAGGCCCTGGCACAGGTGCCCAGAGAAGCTGTGGTTGCCCCAGCCCTGGGAGTGTCCCAGGCCAGGTTGGACAGGGCTTGGAGCACCCTGGGCTGGTGGGAGGTGTCCCTGCCCATGGCAGGGGTGGGATCCTTAAGTTTTCTTCCATCTCAAACCATTCTGGAATCCTGTGATTCCATGGAGTTGGAGGATGTTCTAGGCTGGGTTTAGAGCCAGAGACCTGAGAGCCCCTTCCAGTGCCCAAAGGGGCTCCAGGAGAGCTGGAGAGGGACAAGGAATGGAGGGACAGGACACAGGGAATGGCTTCCCACTGCCAGAGGGCAGGGATAGATGGGATATTGGGAAGAAATCCTCCCCTGGGAGGGTGGGCAGGCCCTGGCACAGGTGCCCAGAGAAGCTGTGGCTGCCCCAGCCCTGGGAGTGTCCCAGGCCAGGTTGGACAGGGCTTGGTGGGAGGTGTCCCTGCCATGGCAGGGGTGGGATGGGATGGTGTTTAATGCCCCTCCCAACCCAACCATTCCATGAGTCTGTTTAACACAGCCCTTCACACATCCCAAAGAAGAAAAAGCACCTTTATCTCTGCCTGCTTCATCAGAATGCACTAAAGAGAGGAGAAAAATCACTGGCCATTTTTGGTTTGTGGGAATATCTTTGTGTGGATTTCTGGAGTGCTTCAGAAACTTTGCATTGGGTTTGGAACAACCTGAACTCGTGGAAATAAAGAAAGAAAATAAGTGGAGAACTTGAGACATTCAGTTTGAAACATAACAAAGAATGGAAATAAGAGAAGAGCTTTAGACATAACATAACAAAGTTATGGCTCATCAAATATTCACATATTGCCAATCAGCTGCTTCTGTGAACAATTAGCTGTGATTAACGAAGGGGCTGCAGGAGGTTCACACACACAAGTGTTGCTGCAGAGCAGCTCCACCCCTGGAGCTTTGAAAGCACATCCTGAGGGTCTCCAGGTCTCCTCCTGCTTCCCCAAGAGCCTGATTGCCTCTGATTATTGAGGATGTCTGTGCAGCACAGTCAGCACTGGATGGCAGCAGCTTTGCCATCTGCCTGGCTCGTCCCCAGCCCGTGCATTGGCACCACAAACGTCTGCCCACGTGCAGACACAGATGGTTTGGTGCCAGGCACGGCCCCCCAAGGGCTCCAGACACAGATGGCCTTGGAGGGGGACACAGAGGGGGGACAGCACCGGTTTGTGTCTCCTCTGGAATGTTGGAATCATCTGCCTTGTACCCCCTGGGCTGTGCCCTGCCCTTGTGGTGCCTGGCATGGCCCTGGGTGCCACTAGACTTAATATCTCAGACTGGTTTGGGTTGGAAGGACCTCAAAGCTCAGCAGTTCCACCCCCCTGCCATGGGCAGGGACACCTTCCAGTAGCCCAGGGAAGAGGGAGAGGAGGAGAGGGAACAGCCCAAGCTGTGCCAGGGGAGGGGCAGGTTGGATATCAGGAAATATTTCATCACTGAAAGGGCTGTCCAGCCCTGACCAGACTGCCCAGGGCAGTGGTTGCCACCCCTGAAGGTGTCCAAAAAATGTGTGGATTTGGCACTTTGTGACATGGCTCAGTGGCCATGGGGGGATTTGGTCACAGGATGAGCTTGGAGGTCTTTTCCAACCTTGTTGATCCTGTGAATCCACAAGTATAAGAAAGTACCAGTGACTTCTGGAAACTGTATAAGCCCAATTTCTTATTCCTGATTGTAGCCAGAGAGGTGGTGGATTCACCACCCCTGGATATTTGTAAGATGAGATGTGGCACTGAGTGCCATGATCTGGTGATCTCAGTGGGGTTGGATCAAGGGTTGCACTTGATGATCTTGGAGGTCTTTTCCAACCCAATCCATTCTGTGATTCTATGGATGTGACACTGAGAATCCACCACATCTTGATCCAACCCTACTGTGATCACCAGCCCAGGGCACTCCGTGCCCTGGACTGGTGATCACAGTGAGGTTGGATCAAGGGTTGCACTTGCTGATCTCAGAGGTCTTTTCCAACCCAATCTATTCTGTGATTCTATGGATGTGGCACTGAGTGAGAATCCACCACATCTTGATCCAATCCTACTGTGATCACCAGCCCAGGGCACGGAGTGCCCTGGGCTGGTGATCACAGTGGGGTTGGATCAAGGGTTGGACTTGATGATCTCAGAGGTCTTTTCCAACCCAATCCATTCTGTGATTCTGTGATTTTAAGCCCTGGGTGGTTTCCCTGAGAGCAGAGCAGGTCCTGACCATGAGCTGTCCCTGTTCTGATGGTTCTGTCTCTGGGGGACAGTCCTGGTTCAGGTGTCTGCTTTAATTATCTCCTGCAGTTTCTGCTCTTGTCAGCACAGCCCAAGCTCGAGATGTGATGGGAGGTTTCTCACAAATAAAGAAGAAAAGAGGTCAAGTAGCTGAGCAGTTTCTGTGAACTGGTTGCCCAGTTCAGAGTTGGTTAAAACTTGGTTGTAACAATGCCAAGGTCATGGGTTCAATCCCCTTTGTGGGGCATTGACTGAAGAGTTGGACTCGATGATCCTTGTGGGTTCCTTCCAACTCAGAACAGTCTTGGGATTCTGTGATGAAATGAGACAAATCTCACCCAGTTTCCTGCAATAACACCAAGGTCATGGGTTCAATCCCCTTTGTGGGGCATTGACTCAAGAGTTGGACTCGATGACCCTTGTGGGTTCCTTCCAACTCAGAACAGTCTTGGATTTCTGTGATGAAATGAGACAAATCTCACCCAGTTTCCTGCAATAACACCAAGGTCATGGGTTCAATCCCCTTTGTGGGGCATTGACTCAAGAGTTGGACTCGATGACCCTTGTGGGTCCCTTCCAGCTCAGAACAGTCTGGAATTCTGTGATGAAATGAGACAAATCTCACCCAGTTTCCTGCATCTGGATCTGCCTGAGTGCTCCTTTCTCCCACTGTAAAAGCCCATTTTCTTTGCCTGAAAGTTTCCTGTAAGGAATTACTTTATACATGTTCATGTTCCTCTCAGTTTGTCCTGTAATTATTTAATTTTTTTAGCATTTCTCTTGTGCATTTTTGCTGTTTATTTTGGGCACCAGAAGGAATTTCTTCCTGCAATGAGTGGTCAGGCAGTGCAAGGAGCTGCCCTGGGAGGTGGTGGAGTCACCAGTGCTTTGCTCTGGTTGGTCACAGGTTGGGCTTGATGATCTTGGAGGTCTTTTCCACCCCCAGTGTTTCCATGGTTTTATATTATTCTGTATTATTGTTAGTCCATAGGAGAGCTCAGTGGATGCTGCTTTTAATGAATCTGCCATAAAACTCTTCCAAAAAGTGTCTAATGCTCCAGAAAGTGCAGCAGTTACTGAGCACTGATTGAAAATCTCATCTTTTCCCCATCCAAATCTCTCCTGTTTATCCTGGGAAGTGTCAAACTGTTTGATTACACCAAGCTGCAGATATTTTCATCCAGAAAGAGATGAGACATTTCAATCAGTGCTGAAAAGCAGCAGCAGCACTTAATGATGTGAATAAAGCCCTAAAATCAGACTACATTAACTCCTCCATGATCCCATATTATCTGTGCTGGAGAAAGCAGAGTGGGGCATGGAATAATGGGGAAATAATAAAACTAATATAAACTGGAACATAATTCCTTCTCTGAAAGTAGGGAGTATTTTTAGCAAGCTGAGATCTTGCAGAGTTTCTGTTTAATGAAGTGTTAGATCATGGAAATGAATTGTCAAATGTTAATTTCTGCTGAAATAGGAATTCTGAACTTTCCTGAGAATCTTTTCAGATTCTCCAGCCCAGATTTCTGAGGGAATGAGGCTGATGGGGTTGGGGTTTCTGTGCACAGGTCTGGCTGTCTGTCTGTCCTTCAGGGGGTTGGAATCCATCAGGTGAGGTCAGGGAATCTGGTGAGGAATTCAAGGTCTCAAAGGTAAAGGAGGTCCTGTGAGTGTTGTGGAAATCAGAAAATAAAGATAATGCAGGTCCTGGGAGTGTTGTGGAAATCAGAAAATAAAGATAATGCAGGTCCTGGGAGTGTTGTGGAAATCAGAAAATAGATAAAGATAATGAAGGTCCTGTGAGTGTGGAAATCAAAAGATAAAGATAATACAGGGCCTGTGATTTTTGTGAAAATCAGAAGATTTTACAGATCCTGTGAATGCTGTGAGAAATAAGAAGATAAAGATAAGACAAGTCCTGTGAATGTTGTGGAAATCAGAAGATAAATAAAGATAATAGAGTTCCTGTGAATGTTGTGAATACCAGAAAATAGATAAAGATAATGCAGGTCCTGTGAATTTTGTGAAAATCAGAAATACAGGGCCTGTGAATGTTCTCCCCTTCTGGGGGAAGGATCTGCACCCCTTCAGGGGGGGTGGTGACCAGAGCAGGAGGAGCTGCACTGCCTGTCCCTGTTCCCTGTCCCTGTTCCCTGTCCCTGTCCCTGTCCCTGTCCCTGTTCCCTGTCTCCCTGTCCTTGCCCCTGTCCCTGCCCCTGCCCCTGTCCCTGTCCCTGTCCCTGTTCCTGTTCCCTGTCCCTGTCCCTGTCCCTGTCCCTGTCCCTGTCCCTGTCCCTGTTCCCTGTTCCCGGTCCCTGCCCCTGCCCCTGCCCCTGTCCCTGTCCCTGTCCCTGCCCCTGTCCCTGTCCCTGCCCCTGTCCCTGTCCCTGTCCCTGTCCCTGTCCCTGTCCCTGTCCCTGCCCCTGTCCCTGTCCCTGTCCCTGCCCCTGTCCCTGCCCCTGCCCCTGCCCCTGTCCCTGTCCCTGTCCCTGTCCCTGTCCCTGTCCCTGTCCCTGCATCTGTCCCTGCCCCTGCCCCTGTCCCTGCATCTGTCCCTGCCCCTGCCCCTGCCCCTGTCCCTGCCCCTGCCCCTGCCCCTGTCCCTGTCCCGGTCCCTGCCACTGCCCCTGTCCCTGCCCCTGTCCCTGCCCCTGCCCCTGCCCCTGCCCCTGCCCCTGTCCCTGTCCCTGTCCCTGCCCCTGTCCCTGTCCCTGCCTCTGCCCCTGCCCCTGCCCCTGTCCCTGCTCCTGTCCCTGTCCCTGTCCCTGCCCCTGTCCCTGTCCCTGTCCCTGTCCCTGCCCCTGCCCCTGCCCCTGTCCCTGTCCCTGCCCCTGTCCCTGCCCCTGTCCCTGCCCCTGTCCCTGCCCCTGCCCCTGCCCCTGTCCCTGTCCCTGCCTCTGCCCCTGCCCCTGCCCCTGTCCCTGCCCCTGCCCCTGTCCCTGTCCCTGCCTCTGTCCCTGTCCCTGTCCCTCCCCTGTCAGGGGACACGGAGGGTGGTGGGGACCAGAAAGGCACATGTGGAGCAGCTTCGCCTCTCAAAAGGGACCTCTGTGCATCCCCCAAGCGGAGAAGCTCCTCCCGCCCCAGCAGGGCTCCGAGGGTCATCTCCTGGGAATATCTTCAGCATCTGTGGAGCAGAGTGATGGTAATTCCGAGCGACAGGAGCGTCTTCTGGCCCCTGGCGTCGTCAGCAGCGCGAAGCGCTCCGAGATGACAACTCGGCTCCCTCAACAGCCGCAGAGCTGTCACTGCGCGTTCTCCTCGGAGCCGGCAGGACCCTGATGAGCTGATGGCAGGGGGAGCACACCCAGCGCCCAGGGGGGCTCGGAGAAGACTCAAGACGTGAAGGGGGTCAGGGGGGCTCGTCAGCCCAAAGCAGGGACGGTGCTGGGGCTGGACACGGGGCTGAGTCACCCGGAGTGCAGGAGGAGGAGGAGGAGGAGGAGGAAGAGGAAGTGGGGTGGGTTGGGATGCTCACAGGGAGTGTGGCTGGGACTGCTTTCACAGAATCATAAAATAAACTGTGTTGCAAGAGACCTCTGAGATCATCAAGTCCAACCCTTGGTCCAACCGCACTGTGATCACCAGATCATGGCACTCAGTGCCAGGTCCAGTCTCATCTTAAAACTCTCCAGGGATGGAGAATCCATCCCCTCTCTGGGCAGCCCATTCCAATGCCTGAGCACTCTCTCTGCAAAGAATTTTTTCTCATCTCCAACTTCAATTTCCCCTGGCAGAGCTTGAGCCCATCGTGCCCCCTTGTCCTATTGCTGAGTGCCTGGGAGAAGAGACCAACCCCCACCTGGCCACAACTTCCCTTCAGGCAGTTCCAGACAGTGCTGAGGTCACCTCTGAGCCTCCTCTTCTCCAGGCTGAACACCCCCAGCTCCCTCAGCCTCTCCCCACAGCACTTGTGCTCCACTCCCTTCTCCAGCCTTGTTGTTTTCCCTTCTCAGTTGGGTTGGAAAAGTCCTCCAAGATCATCAAGTCCAACCCTTGGTCCAACTCCAGTCCCTTTACCAGATCATGGCACTCAGTGCCACGGCCAAGCTCAGCTGAAAAACCTCCAGGGATGGGGAATCCACCCCCTCTCTGGGCAGCCCATTCCAATCCCTGAGCACTCTCTCTGCAAAGAATTTCTTCCTGATATCCAACCTAAACCTCCCCTGGCAGAGCTTGAGCCCATCGGGCCCTCTTGTCCTATTGCTGAGTGCCTGGGAGAGGAGACCAAACCCTGCTTGGGTACAACATCCCTTCAGGGAGTTACAGAGTGATGAGGTCCCCCCTGACCCTCTTCTTCTCCAGACTAACCAGCCCCAGTCAGCTGGTCCCAAAATGGGATCTAAACTGGACCCATCATGGGCAGGATTCTAATCCCTCCTGATGTGACCATAAACTCCAAATTCCTGCTGCTGTTGGCAGAGTAAGAATCCAGCAGGTCTCTCTGAAGAACTTTCAGTAGTGCCTTTTTTTCTCTGAATGTGCAGAAATGAGGAAAATGAATTGAAATGCAGTGATGTGGCTTTATCAGCTGAGATCTGAAGGCAGCTCATTGAGCTTTCTCCTTTGGGCATGTTGAGTTCCCCACGCCCAGAGCTCTGTGAGGTGAAAGAACTGAATAAAACAGAAGAGAATCACAGAATGGATTGGGTTGGAAAAGACCCCCGAGATCATCAAGTCCAACCCTTGGTCCAACTCCAAGAGTGTGTGGAGCTCTTGGCTGGGAGTTGAGCATGTGGAGCTCTTGGCTGGGAGCTCTGCACAAGTCCAGGGAATTCTGCTGGGATCACTGATCACCTTTTTCAGAGCTGGAAATCTTTCTGTTGGCCTTGAGAAGATCATCTCTCTCGCGTGTTTGTTCAGACAGAGCGTTGGGGGATCACTCGATGCCTCCAAAGGTCTGAAACATCTGCCAAGCTGAGACAGGCTGAGCCCACCCAACCTTCCATGGGGCAAGGCCAAAGATCCACCTCAAACCAAAGGGCAGCACAACCCTTGGGGGTGTAACCATGGCCAGAGGAGTTTCTCTGTGTTGGTTGTTGCAGGAAATCCAGAAGTTTTCCTTGCCAAGTTTATCTGCCCCACTGAGAGCTGATTAATGAGCCCTTTGCTGAGCACTTTGAGATTGTCAGATGAAAGGCAGGCTGGAAGTCCAAAGGATGGAGAACACATGGCCAGCTGAGAGCCACATGAAGAGCTGGAGAGGGTTGAAAGGAGCCCTGCCAATTAATTTACACTTAGACAGGAGTGTTGGGTTTGTCTCTCTGATGGTTTTGTTTCTGTGAAGGGTTTGGGTTTTTGATGGGTTTGTTTTTGTGATGGTTTGTGTCTATGGTGGGTTTGTGTCTATGGTGGGTTTGTTTCTCTGATGGGTTTGTTTCTGTGGTGGGTTTGTTTCTGTGATGAGTTTGTGTCTATGATGGGTTTGTGTCTGTGATGAGTTTGTGTCTATGATGGGTTTGTGTCTGTGATGAGTTTGTGTCTATGATGGGTTTGTTTCTGTGGTGGGTTTGTGTCTATGATGGGTTTGTGTCTATGATGGGTTTGTGTCTATGATGGGTTTGTGTCTATGATGGGTTTGTTTCTGTGATGAGTTTGTGTCTATGGTGGGTTTGTTTCTGTGATGGGTTTGTGTCTATGATGGGTTTGTTTCTGTGGTGGGTTTGTTTCTGTGGTGGGTTTGTTTCTGTGGTGGGTTTGGTTTTGTGGTGGGTTTGTTTCTGTGGTGGGTTTGGTTTTGTGATGAGTTTGTGTCTATGGTGGGTTTGTTTCTGTGGTGGGTTTGTGTCTATGATGGGTTTGTTTCTATGATGGGTTTGTGTCAATGATGGGTTTGTGTCTATGATGGGTTTGTTTCTGTGGTGGGTTTGGTTTTGTGATGAGTTTGTGTCTATGGTGGGTTTGTTTCTGTGGTGAGTTTGGTTTTTTAATGAGCTTGTTTCTGTGGTGACTTTGTTTTCTTGATGGGTTTTTGTGATGGGTTTGGTTTTTTTGATGTTTCTTTCTGTGATGGGTTTGGTTTTTTGATTTTTTTTCTGTGATGGTTTGGGTTTTTTTGATGTTCTTTTCTGTGATGGGTTTGGGTTTTTTTCATGGTTTTTTTTTCTGTGATGGGTTTGGTTTTTTTCATGTTTTTTTTTCTGTGATGGGTTTGGGTTTTTTGATTTTTTTTTCTGTGATGGGTTTGGTTTTGTTCATGTTTTTTTTCTGTGATGGGTTTGGTTTTTTTGATTTTTTTTCTGTGATGGGTTTGGTTTTTTGATTTTTTTTTTCTGTGAAGGATTTGGTTTTTTTGATTTTTTTTTTTTCTGTGATGGGTTTGGGTTTTTTTCATGGTTTTTTTTTCTGTGATGGGTTTGGTTTTTTTCATGTTTTTTTTTTCTGTGATGGGTTTGGGTTTTTTGATTTTTTTTTCTGTGATGGGTTTGGTTTTTTTTCATGTTTTTTTTTTCTGTGATGGGTTTGGTTTTTTCATGTTTTTTCTTTCTGTGATGGGTTTGGTTTTTTGATTTTTTTTTTCTGTGAAGGGTTTGTTTTTTTTGATTTTTTTTTTTCTGTGATGGGTTTGGGTTTTTTCCTGGGTTTTTTTCTGTGATGGGTTTGGTTTTTCACAGTTTTTTTTTCTGTAATGGGTTTGGTTTTGTTCATGTTTTTTTTTTTTTCTGTGATGGATTTGGTTTTTCACAGTTTTTTTTCTGTGATGGGTTTGTTTTTTTTTCCTGGGTTTTTTGCTGATCTGGGAAGGGAAATTAATGGCAATTACAACATTTCCTTATTTTAGGATGATGTCTGTAGTTCTCCCTCAACATGACACATTTGGGGTTGGTACTAAGGCTTTGTGGGGCCCGTGGTACCCACACAGAGGTGCTGGAGGGCACTTTTTCTGCCAACCTGTGTCTCAGCAGCTCTTGGGCACCAGCTCTGGGAGCAGCACAACTGCCCTGGCCACTTCAGAGCCCCAGGGGCAATAATTACTTGTGCTGGTTTAAAGGTGAACCTGCAGGAGAAATGAACCCAACACAACAGAGATTATAGATCAGAGTTACAATTTAATAACAATATTCCAATAAATGCAATGGCCCAAAGAGAAATTGGGTTTAACCCCCAAGCCCAGCAGTCTAACCCAGCCCCCTGGGGCACAAACACAGGGGGGTTTGGTGGCCCCTGTGCTGAGCCCCACGTGGTTCCCCCGAGGCCAAAGGCAAAGGAAGGGACAAACCTGTTGGTGCAGATGATGGCACAGTCTGGGCCAGAGTGGTGGCTCCTCCTGGCCAGGGGCTGCTCCTCCTCTGGATCCCATCAGTGGTCCCAGAAGTCCCCAAAGGCCAAGATTGTCTCCCCTGAGGTTTGGGTGGGAGCCCCCAGTGCCTCCCCCAGGGCAGGGAGTTCCACCCTGGGGGATCTGACTCTGGCACTCAGGGGGGATTTTGGACTCGTTGCTGGCCCCTGAGCAGAGCTGAGCCCTCAGGTGGGTGTGGAGGTGCCAAGGAGTCCCTGCAGGGCAGTTCTCCCAGCTCCTCTGCCAGGCTTCTTTCCCAGCCAGCTCCCAGCCTGAGGGCTCAGCTGTGCCCTGGGCAGCTGCTGCCAATGGGCCCTTGGGAACAGTTGCTGGGCAATGGCCCAGAGGGTTTGGAATGCCCAGCTTTGGGCACACCCACACAGGGACAAACTGGGCCCACCTGATGAACTGGGTCATACTTCATGTCTCAGTGCAATAAGTGAGGGCACAGTCTGGGCAGGCAGAGGTGCCAAGGAAGAAGAGGTGAGAGAGGACAGTGCAGGTGAAGAGGACTGAAGTGCCCATAAGCACTTGAAGGTGTTAATTTGTGTTGTGCAATTAAACGCAGCCCAGCTTGGTGTAATTACCCAGAGAACTGCAATCAATCTTTCCCAAGTGCCCAGAGGGACCAGCAGCCGATTTGTGCTCAGATCAAAGCAGCACTTTCTGAAATACATGAGTTTATTCATCCTTCCCTATCCACAGGGATCTCAGAGAGCTGCTGCTTTCCCCTCCTGCAGAGCAAAGTCCACAAAATCTCCAAGTCTAATAAAATTCCCTGCGTGGGGGAAGGGGAGGAGAGAGAGATGCAAATTTAGGTTTTGTTCCTTTATCTTAGAAAACAACCAAACTGAAGGATCTGAAGCCTCTGGATAATGAGACCTTATTGATTCCACCCAGATTGTGCCTTTGTTTGGATGCTGGAGGGTTTAAGAAAGTGAATTATATTTGTCACTAAATATTCCCATCCCCAACAATAAGGAAGTGGCTTTTTCATGGAATCCCAGAATGGTTTGGGTTGGAAAGGACCTTAAAATCATCCAGGGTCACCCCTTGCCACCTTCCACTAGCCCAGGTTGCTCCAAGCCCCTTCCAAAGGTTTGGATCCACTGGTTCTGCCAACCTCCTAATGCTGAAGGATTTGTGGATGTTCCTAAGACTTATTTTGTGACAGAAAAAGTAGATGGTCCCAAGGCAGTGATTTCTCATGGATATTTTGTTTTTAGCTGGATGAGCCTGGTTTGAGTCAGTCTGGTATTTCTAAGAAAACCGCAGGGTTGAAAAAAAAAGGTTTATTCTTTCTGCATTAATTTGGCCTTGGTGGATTGTCAGGACAGGTTTGACCTTGGCCCACTGTTTTTATCAGCTGGAACACATGAGGAGCTCAAAGCATGGGATGAGAGGATGGGAAAAGCAAAATGAAGCAGCAAACAGAGGGGGAGAGCAGTTCCAAAGCAACCAATGCACAGCCCAGAATGAACCAAGGGAAGTGGCCAAGAAGGCCAAGGGGATCCTGGCCTGGATCCAAACTAGCGTGGCCAGCAGGCCCAGGGCAGTGACCCTTCCCCTGGACTCTGCCTTGGGGAGGCCACACCTTGAGTGTTGTGTTCAGTTCTGGGCCCCTCAGTTGAGGCAAGAGATTGAGGGGCTGGAGCGGGGCCAGAGAAGAGCAACGAGGCTGGAGAAGGGACTGGATGTGGCTCTGAGTGTCCTCTGAAACACCTCCAGGGACACAGAATCCAACATGTCTTGATCCAACCCCACTGGGATCACCAGCCCAGGGCACAGAGTGCCCTGGGCTGGTGATCACAGTAGGGTTGGATCAAGGGTTGAACTTGATGATCTCAGTGGGATTGTATCAAGGTTGGACTTGGTCAGAGATCTCAGAGGTCTCTTCCAACCCAACTGAGAAGAGAAGAGCAACGAGGCTGGAGAAGGGAGTGGAGCACAAGTGCTGTGGGGAGAGGCTGAGGGAGCTGGGGGTGTTCAGCCTGGAGAAGAGGAGGCTCAGAGGTGACCTCAGCACTGTCTGGAACTGCCTGAAGGGAAGTTGTGGCCAGGTGGGGGTTGGTCTCTTCTCCCAGGCACTCAGCAATAGGACAAGGGGGCACGATGGGCTCAAGCTCTGCCAGGGGAAATTGAAGTTGGAGATGAGAAAGAAATTCTTTGCAGAGAGAGTGCTCAGGGATTGGAATGGGCTGCCCAGAGAGGGGGTGGATTCCCCATCCCTGGAGGTTTTTCAGCTGAGCTTGGCTGTGGCACTGAGTGCCATGATCTGGTAAAGGGACTGGAGTTGGACCAAGGGTTGGACTTGACGATCTCAGAGGTCTTTTCCAACCCAATCCATTCTATGATTCTAAGTGTCCTGTTTTCCCTGTGCCTCAGGGTGGCACAAAACCTTCTGGAAACTCCTTTAATCCCAAATTCAGCTCTTCAGTTGATCATCACAGCAGAGCAAGTGAGAATGAAATGCCAAAGGGAGGCACTGCTGCCCCTGAGCTCCTCTGTCCAGGGGCCAAATGGGAGGGCTGAGTTACATTCTGCTCCCAGGAATGTCTCATTGAACCACCTTTTCTCCTCTGCTGGAGCTGCAACACAGCTGGTTTTATGTTCACTGACATTTTCCACCTGGTTTCCCAGGGAGGTCTGCAAAGTATCTCCTGATCAGCTCTGACCTGCAGTCTGAGAGTGATCAGCTCTTGAAAAAAAATAGAATTAAAAGATGTACTTGCTTTGAGGTTTTCCTGTGGACTGGGGAGAGAGGGAAGGAAAGAGCAAAGAGCTGTGCCCTTCTGCTGCTCCCCAAGGAGATCTGAAGGCCCTGACAGGGTGAACCTGGAGAGTGGTTGGGTTTGTGGCACTTAGAGGGGAGAAACAGCTCCCAAATTAAGGACTACAGGGGAGAAATAGCTCCCAAATTAAGGACTACAGGGGAGAAATAGCTCCCAAATTAAGGACTAGAGGGGAGAAATAGCTCCCAAATTAAGGCCTAGCTCTGCTCTGTGGTTCAGACAGACCTCGAGGTTGCTCTCCCTGTGGTGGGGGTGGTTTCCAAAGCTCCCCTTGGAGCAGAATTTTGGCTTCAGGCAGCTCAGCCCACAGTTCTCTGGGCTGGTTTTAAAGAGGTAGAAATTCTAAAAAATTATGAGAGATACCTACAGTAATTTCCAATGTGCAGAAGGGGAGTGACAGTTCCAGCCCTTTTCCTGTGTGCCAGGAATTCCCCAGCCCTTTTCCTGTGTGCCAGTTCCAGCCCTTTACCCTGTGTGCCAGGAATGTTACAGCCCTTTTCCCTGTGTGCCAATTCCAGCCCTTCTTCCCTGTGTACCAGTTCCAGCCCTTTTCCCTGTGTGCCCATTCCAGCCCTTCTCCCTGTGTGCCCATTCCAACCCTTCTCCCTGTGTGCCAGTTCCAGCCCTTCTCCCTGTGTGCCCATTCCAGCCCTTCTCCCTGTGTGCCAGTTCCAGCCCTTCTCCCTGTGTGCCCATTCCAGCCCTTCTTCCTGTGTTCCCATTCCAGCCCTTCTCCCTGTGTGCCCATTCCAGCCCTTTCCCTGTGTTCCAGGAATGTTCCAGCCCTTCTTCCCTGTGTACCAGTTCCAGCCCTTTTCCTTTGTGCCCATTCCAGCCCTTTTCCCTGTGTGCCCGTTCCAGCCCTTCTCCCTGTGTGCCCATTCCAGCCCTTTTTCCCGTGTGCCAGGAATGTTCCAGCCCTTTTCCCTGTGTGCCAGTTCCAGCCCTTTTCCTGTGTGCCAGTTCCAGCCCTTCTCCCTGTGTGCCAGGAATTCCCCAGCCCTTTTCCCCGTGTGCCAGTTCCAGCCCTTTTCCTGTGTGCCAGGAATTCCCCAGCCCTTCTCCCTGTTTGCCCATTCCACCCCTTTTCCCTGTGTGCCCATTCCAGCCCTTTTCCCCGTGTGCCCATTCCAGCCCTTCTCCCCGTGTGCCCATTCCAGCTCTTTTCCCCGTGTGCCCATTCCAGCCCTTCTTCCCGTGTGCCCATTCCAGCCCTTCTTCCCTGTGTGCCCATTCCATCCCTTCTCCCCGTGTGCCCATTCCAGCCCTTCTCCCTGTGTGCCAGTTCCAGCCCTTCTCCCTGTGTGCCAGTTCCAGCCCTTTCCCTCTGTGCCCATTCCAGCCCTTCTTCCCTGTGTGCCCATTCCAGCCCTTTTCCCTGTGTGCCCATTCCAGCCCTTCTTCCCTCTGTTCCCATTCCATCCCTTCTTCCCTGTGTGCACTGAGGACAAGGAAGGCAGAAGCAGGACGGGCTAAATCTGGCAGGAATTAGGATGTCCTTCAACTAAATGAGAAATGTTTAGAATAAATCACAGATGGTTTGGGTTGGGAGGGACCTCAAAGCCCACCCAGTGCCACCCCTGCCCTGGGCAGGGACACCTCCCACCAGCCCAGGCTGCTCCAATCCCTGTCCAACCTTGGACACTTCCAAGGATGGGGCAGCCACAACCTCATCACAACCTCGAGTTTCAAATGAGTCTCTCCCCCTCCACCACTCTCTTACTTCATTTGAGCAGTGCCCTCATACACAGCCAGCACACTCCTTTCTGCTGCACTTTTCCCCTTTCCCTGCACCTTTGGGACTATTTTTTGTCCCAAATTAAGGTGTGGGTGCTCTGGGACACAAACAAAGCACCTGCCGTGGTGGCCCTGGTGAAAACTGTCCCTCACAAGTAGCACTGTGGTTTGCAATCCTTCTGTAGACACACAACAAACTACTGGTGGAGGATGGAGGTGCACAGAGGTCCCAGAAGCCATCTGAGGTCCTCAGATGTTTTTATATCCTCAGCCAATTTTAGATCCTCCACCTCAGTGCTGGAAAAAACCAACTCAAGCAGGTCATGCCCTTCCCTCTCCTGCACGCAAGCCTGGACTCTTTAAGGATTTTCTCCATCAAAATACTCTTTCCAGAGGGAATTCTCCTCTTGGCTGACCCTTCCCTCTGCCTGTTACCTTAGAGGTGTGGCCAGACCTGGTGTGGAGCTCCTCCAAGCTTTTCCCGTTGGCATTGAGTGGGTTCATCCTCCTGAGCCACCTGAAGATTTCCTGTCATGGAGGGGCAGCTCCTGCCCCTTGTCCAAAACCTTCAGGTGCCTTTGACCTGTTGTCCTTTGCTGTTGGAGTGTCTCCACATGGATCCAGACTGGCCTTCCTGGGCATTCCCAGACAGCCAGACACCTGAGACCGAGGCAGGAGTCCCTGTGGGACAATGAACTCAGCCTGAAGAACAGAAGCTTTGGGGTGACCTGTTTAAACAATGTTTTGAGTGAAACAAAAATATTTACACTGTTCACACCCATTTCACAGGAAAGGAGAAATATTGACTTTTGGAAGGTTGTTTTGGTCCCAGCTTGCAACAAAGATCAATGAACTCTGACAGTGTTATTGTTTCTGGTCACCCTTGTTATCTTCTCTTAAAAAAGGGAGAAGAGAAGACTCCAGGGAGACCTGAGAGCCCCTTCCAGTGCCCAAAGGGGCTCCAGGAGAGCTGGAGAGGGACTGGGGACAAGGGATGGAGGGA
This sequence comes from Pithys albifrons albifrons, assembly GCF_047495875.1. NCBI lineage: Eukaryota > Metazoa > Chordata > Aves > Passeriformes > Thamnophilidae > Pithys > Pithys albifrons. The sequence goes on from NC_092482.1 coordinate 4,445,277, forward strand.
CAGGACACAGGGAATGGCTTCCCACTGCCAGAGGGCAGGGATAGATGGGATATTGGGAAGGAATTCCTGGCTGGAAGGGTGGACAGGCCCTGGCACAGGTGCCCAGAGAAGCTGTGGCTGTCCCAGGCCAGGTTGGACAGGGCTTGGAGCACCCTGGGCTGGTGGGAGGTGTCCCTGCCCATGGCAGGGGGCGGGATGAGATGATCCTGAAGGTCCCTTCCCACCCAAACCGTTCTGGGATTCTTGGATTCTGTGATTGTGGTTCTGGCACAGAAGGCACAGCAGATTCAGGGAAACATTCAGTGGCTTCTTAACCCCTTTACCAAACTCCTCCCAAACTCAGGGGAGGGAATCAGGGACAGAGAGGGAGTTCAGGAAGTCTCTGGAGCTGGTGAATGTTTTGAAGGCTGTGCCAAGTTCTCCAGACAAAGGTGTGTTGGGCACCTCCTGGGGCAGTGCCAGGTTGTTCCCTTGGCTGCTTCATCCAAGAGGGAATGGCAGAGAAGGGCTGTGGGAGGTGAAGGGCTGAAGCAGGAGCTGCCCACACAATTTTGATTGACTTTATGGCCTGCAGAATTTCTTTAGAGAATATTAATAGTTTTCTAATTTGGTTTTTGGTTCTCTGAGTTTTCTTCTCTCCAGCCTCACTCCAGCAAATCCTCAGATTTGTTTCCCCAAGGCTTCTTCTTAAAGACATGTTTGATCCTAAAGCAGAACTCAAAATCTTTTCTCTGTAAATACTTTAATGTTTGTGCTTTTTTTGAAAGGAAACAGTTTTTCAGATTTACTCTTTTCACTCGTGAATCTCAACCTCTTACTGGGGATTTGTGTTGAAAGCAGTGACTTGATTATGGTGTGTCAGACCCTTCCAGGCACCTCCACTCAATCAATACTTCCCATTATAAAGATGGTTATCTCAGTAGCTTCTTCTCCATCTGATGTGATACTCTGAAAATCTGGGACAGCTGGAACCTTAGAATCGTGGAATCACAGAATGGATTGGGTTGGAAAAGACCTCCGAGGTCATCGAGTCCAACCCTTGGGCCAACTCCAGTCCCTTTACCAGATCATGGCACTCAGTGCCACGGCCAAGCTCACCCCTTGGCATCACCCCAGGGAAGGGGAATGTCCTGCCAGGTAAAGGGGTTGGGGAGGTCTCACCCCCTGGCATCACCATGTTCTGCCAGGTAAAGGGGTTGGGGAGGTCTCACCCCCTGGCATCACCATGTTCTGCCAGGAAAACGGGTTGGGGAGGTCTCACCTTCTGGCATCACCCCAGGGAAGGGGCATGTCCTGCCAGGAAAAGGGGTTAGGGAGGTCTCACCCCTTGGCATCACCCCAGGGAAGGGGAATGTCCTGCCAGGAAAAGGGGTTAGGGAGGTCTCACCCCTTGGTATCACCCCAGGGAAGGGGAATGTCCTGCCAGGAAAAGGGTTGGGGAGGTCTCACCCCTTGGCATCACCCCAGGGAAGGGGAATGTCCTGCCAGGAAAAGGGGTTGGGGAGGTTTCACCCCCTGGCATCACCATGTCCTGCCAGGAAAAGGGACTGGGGAGGTTTCACCCCCTGGCATCACCATGTCCTGCCAGGAAAAGGGTCTGGGGAGGTCTCACCTTCTGGCATCACCCCAGGGAAGGGGAATGTCCTGCCAGGAAAAAGAACTGGGGAGGTTTCACCCCTTGGCATCACCCCAGGGAAGGGGAATGTCCTGCCAGGAAAAAGGACTGGGGAGGTTTCACCCCCTGGCATCACCATGTCCTGCCAGGAAAAGGGTCTGGGGAGGTCTCACCCCCTGGCATCGCCCCAAGGAAGGGAAATGTCCTGCCAGAAAAAGGAACTGGGGAGGTTTCATCCCCCTGGCATCACCATGTCCTGCCAGGAAAAGGGGTTGGGGAAGTCTCACCTTCTGGCATCGCCTCAGGGAAGGGCAATGTCCTGCCAGGAAAAGGGGTTGGGGAGGTCTCACCCCCTGGCATCACCATGTCCTGCCAGGAAAAGGGACTGGGGAGGTCTCACCCCTTGGTATCACCCCAGGGAAGGGGAATGTCCTGCCAGGAAAAGGGTCTGGGGAGGTCTCACCCCTTGGCATCACCACAGGGAAGGGGAATGTCCTGCCAGGAAAAGGTCTGGGGAGGTTTCACCCCTTGGCATCACCCCAGGGAAGGGGAATGTCCTGCCAGGAAAAGGTCTGGGGAGGTTTCATCCCCTTGGCATCACCATGTCCTGCCAGGAAAAGGGTCTGGGAAGGTTTCATCCCCTGGCATCACCCCAAGGAAGGGGAATGTCCTGCCAGGTTTCACCCCCTGGCATCACCCCAGGGAAGTCTCTGCGTGGTTGTGGTTGGAGCTCAAGCCCTGAAGGTGCATCTGGGGCTGCTCCTCCTCTCCCTGGGCAGTGCCAGATGGATCTGCAGCTCTGGGTGTGGGGTTGGGCAGCCCATGGAAAGGCTTTGCAGCTGCACTGGAGGAGCAGAGGATCAGGTGTGTGCCCACACCTATGGCACAGTGCCAGGGCCAGCTGGGGGTTGTGTGTCTGTGGCCACGTGGCAACAGAGCTTTGGCTCTTTGTTCCTTCTCTGCCTGTGCTGATTGTCAGGGAATCATGGAAAATCATCCTGGAATCATGGAATGCTTTGGGTGGGAAGGGACCCATTCAGTGCCACCCCTGCCATGGGCAGGGACACCTCCCACCAGCCCAGGGTGCTCCAACCTGGCCTGGGACACTCCCAGGGCTGGGGCAGCCACAGCTTCTCTGGGCACCTGTGCCAGGGCCTGCCCACCCACCCAGCCAGGAATTCCTTCCCAATATCCCATCTGTCCCTGCCCTCTGGCAGTGGGAAGCCATTCCCTGTGTCCTGTCCCTCCATCCCTTGCCCTCTCCAGCTCTCCTGGAGCCCCTTTGGGCACTGGAAGGGGCTCTGAGATCTCTGGCTCTAAACCCAGCCTAGAACATCCTCCAACTCCATGGAATCACAGGATTCCAGAATGGTTTGGGATGGAGGAGAACTTAAGGATCCCACCCCTGCCATGGGCAGGGACACCTCCCACCAGCCCAGGCTGCTCCAAGCCCTGTCCAACCTGGCCTGGGACACTCCCAGGGCTGGGGCAGCCACAGCTTCTCTGGGCACCTGTGCCAGGGCCTGCCCACCCTCCCAGCCAGGAATCCCTTCCCAATATCCCATCTAACCCCACCCTCCTTCAGCTGAAGGCCATTCCCCTTGTCCTGTCACTGAAAAGTCCCTCTCCAAGATGTCTCCAAAAGATGTCCCTTCCCTTCTCAGCTGACTCAGCAGAACGAGGATTTCTCATCCTCTGTCTCAATTCCAAAAACTTAATTAAAGCATTTGTAAAAGACAATAAATCTTCACTTCAAGCATTTGGTCCCTTCTCCCCTCTCTCCTTCTGACCTGAAAATCGCAGAACTCTCCTCCTGAATTTGCAGAGAGCCCAAAACAGCAGCTCTGAGACACCTGGAACCTCTTCAAGAGCCAAGACCCTCCACTTGCAGTTCTTTCTATCTTTCTTTCTCAAAGCTCAGCCCTTTCTTTCTTGGTGGGATCCAAAGAGCTGGAGAATGAATGGAAGAATCTGGAACCACTCAGGACTTGGAGTTTTTTGGTGCTGAGCTCAAGCCCAAGGCCCTGCATGGCCCTGAATGAGCAGCTGTGGGTGACAAGAACAAGCCCTGAGAATTCCTGAGCAGGTTTTTAAAAGCTGCTCTGAGAGGAGAGGAAATGCAGGTTTTTAATAAAAATAAATTATCTATATCTTTTATTTTTATTTTCCCTGGTGATTCTTGTGCAGATTTCCTTGCAGGGCAGAGCTGATGTTGTCCCATCCTGTGTCTGTCTGGATTTCCAACCTCCTACTCGTTCCACCTCCACTTCCAGCAGTGCTGGATCTCCTCAAGTCAGAGGCAAAGCCTTTCTCTCAGATGATGAGATTGTTCTAGGAAAAAAAAATAGGAAAAAAAGGAAAAAAAAGAAAGAAGGAAAAAAGGGAAAAAAGGAAAAAAAAAGAAAGAAGGAAAAAAAGGAAAAAAAAGGAAAAAAAGGAAAAAAAAAGAAAAAAGGAAAAAGAAGGGAAAAAAGGAAAAAAAGGAAAAAAGGAAAAAAAGAGAGAAGAAAAAAAGGAAAAAAAAGAAAAAAGGAAAAAGAAGGGAAAAAAGGAAAAAAAAAGGAAAAAAATGAAAAAAAAAGAGATAAGAAAAAAAGGAAAAAAAGGAAAAAAAAGGAAAAAAAGAAAAAAGGAAAAAGAAGGGAAAAAAGAAAAAAGGAAAAAGAAGGGAAAAAAGAAAAAAAAGGAAAAAAGGAAAAAAAGAGAGAAGAAAAAAAGGAAAAAAAAAGAAAAAAGGAAAAAGAAGGGAAAAAAGGAAAAAAAGGAAAAAAAGGAAAAAAAAGAGATAAGAAAAAAGGAAAAAAAGGAAAAAAAAAGGAAAAAAGGGAAAAAAGAGAGAAGAAAAAAAAGGAAAAAAAGAAAAAAAGGGAAAAAAAAAGAAAAAAAAGGGAAAAAAAGGACAGGAATTTAAACATGGATGTTGCAATGAGGAGGAGCTTGTTGGGAAATGGGAGTCAGTCTGTCCTTCCATGTCTCCAGAGAAAAAATGAGAGGAAATGGCTTGAGTGTGCCAAAGGAGGTTCAGATGAGATCCTTTTTCACCCAAAGAGTGGTCAGGCCTTGGAATAAGTTGCCCAGGGGGGTGGTGGAGTCACCAACCCTTCAGGTGGCACCTGGGGGGCGGTTCTTTGTTGGGGGTTATGGTGGTGGTGGGTGATGAACTGGAAGGTCTCTTCCAACCTTGATGATTAAAGGACCAAACTTGACCTCCACACCTGCACTAAAAGCTCCTGAACCTTCCCCTTCCCTGTGCAGGGGCAGCTCTCGGGTTGGGGTTGGTTTTCTGGCACATTCTGAATTTATTCCCCATCTCTTGTTTGTCCTTTCCCTTCTCCCTGACGGCACCTTTGCCACCGTCTCCTCCCACGATATTTGGCAAAATAACCCCTCCAGAACCTCTTGGCTGAGGGTTGTTTGCCACTTGAAGCTCCCAGCAATCAAAGCTGCTGCTTAATTAGGCGCAGTGAAAGTGGAATCGTCGCTCGTCGCCTTTCAGAGAGCCAGAGACACGATTCCAATTAACAGCAATAATTCAAAACAATGAAGCAGTTGCTGCTGGAGTTATTTTCAGCCAAAGTGCAGGGAAATGAAGCTTCTCTCCAGCAGCTCTCAGGTAGAGAAAGCAAATAATAACAACTGTATGAGGAGAGCAAAAAAAAAAAATAATAAAAAAAATCAATAAAAGATGGTTTGCAGCTCGTCAAAGGTTTGCAGATCTGAGCTGGAATAGAAGATTGGATTGAATAAAGTTCAATAAATTGTGTGTTTACAAGGTGGAATTGCAACCAGCCTAGATGGAGGTTTGCAGAGCAGTCCACGGGGAGGGAGATTAGAACAAGCAGAATGTTTGGAGCACACTCTTCTCTCTCCTTGTATTATATTATTTTTTTGGCAGAAAGTCCCGAGAGAACCATTTTAGCATAAAAATTATGGCTTTGCTTTTGAATTTACAGCAACTTCCAAGTGTACAAGTTTTCACTGTTCCATTATAAGACCAGAAATTTTCTGGTGACAAACTGGAGACATGATGGGACCACGAGAGTTCCAGGCACTCTGCAATTCTTCCACCTCTCCCACCTGAAGAAGATGCTTTGGGATGTGCCAGACTGCTCTGAAACCCAACCCAACCCAGCCCAGCCCAACCCAACCCAACCCAGCCCAACCCAACCCAACCCAACCCAGCCCAGCCCAGCCCAACCCAACCCAGCCCAGCCCAACCCAACCCAGCCCAGCCCAACCCAACCCAGCCCAACGCAACCCAGCCCAACCCAACCCAACCCAACCCAACCCAAACCAACCCAACCCAACCCAGCCCAACGCAACCCAGCCCAACCCAACCCAACCCAACCCAACCCAACCCAACCCAGCCCAGCCCAACCCAACCCAACGCAACCCAGCCCAACCCAACCCAGCCCAACCCAACCCAACGCAACCCAGCCCAACCCAACCCAGCCCAACCCAACCCAAACCAACCCAACCCAGACCAACCCAACACAACCCAACCTAACCCAGCCTAACCCAACCCAACCCAACCCAGCCCAACCCAACCCAGCCCAACCCAGCCGCACCAACCCAGCCCAACCCAGCCCAGCCCAACCCAACCCAGCCCAACCCAACCCAACCCAGCCCAACGCAACCCAACCCAACCCAACCCAACCCAACACAACCCAACCTAACCCAGTCTAACCCAACCCAACCCAACCCAGCCCAACCCAACCCAGCCCAGCCCAACCCAGCCCAACCCAGCCCAACCCAACCCAGCCCAACCCAACCCAGCCCAACTCAACCCAACCCAACCCAACCCAGCCCAACCCAGCCCAACCCAGCCCAACCCAGCCCAACCCAGCCCAACGCAACCCAGCCCAACGCAACCCAGCCCAATGCAACCCAACCCAACCCAACCCAACCCAACCCAATCCAGCCCAACCCAACCCAGCCCAGCCCAACCCAACCCAACCCTCCCTCTGGGCCCTCCTCAGGAGCAGCTGAGCCAGTTTGGACCAATTTGCACTTCCTTGAGCGTCCTTTTTTCCTGGATTTAAAGCTGTGATCTGAATGCAGAGCAGCTGGAGGTGTCACTGGAGTTTGGTCATCTTGTCTGAACATCTCTAGGAACTGATTAAAGGTGGTGGGGTTTGTCATACTGGAAACAACTCTCTTTGCTCTTTGCATGAAAACCTGCCCTGTGACTTCATCCCAGGGCCAAGGCTGAAAACCTGGAGAGCTTGGAGGGTGGAGGAACTGCTGGAAGTTTTCAGTTTGGCTGTGAAGGTCACAGTGGTCATATTTTAACCCCTTGACCTTCTGTTTCATGAGGAAGCCACTGAAGGTTTAGAGAGAAGTCACTGAAGTGTGGGAGGCAGAGAGACATGAAGGCCATCACAGAGCTCTGTGTCCTCCACCATCCTTCCCACACCACACAGCTCCTTCTGGCTCCTCAGGGACTTGGGCTAAAGCACCTAAGCTGGGAATGCTGCTCCTCCTGAGCTGGAGGAATCCCAACCCCTGGAATGCAGCACTTCCCCTGGTCACTGCCTGGAATGATGGAATCCCAGGATGGGTTGGCTTGGAGGAACCTTAAAGATCATCTCATCCCACCCCTGCCATGGGCAGGGACACCTCCCCACCAGCCCAGGGTGCTCCAAGCCCTGTCCAACCTGACCTTGGACACTCCCAGGGCTGGGGCAGCCACAGCTTCTCTGGGCACCTGTGCCAGGGCCTGCCCACCCTCCCAGCCAGGAATTCCTTCCCAATATCCCACCTAACTCTACCTTTCTTCAGCTTAAACCCATTCCCCTTGTCCTGTCCCTCCATCCCTTGTCCCCAGTCCCTCTCCAGCTCTCCTGGAGCCCCTTTGGGCACTGGAAGGGGCTCTCAGGTCTCTGGCTCTAAACCCAGCCTAGAACATCCTCCAACAACTCCATGGAGTCACAGGATTCCAGAATGGTTTGGGATGGAGGGAAACTTGAGGATCCCACCCCCTGCCATGGGCAGGGACACCTCCCACCAGCCCAGGGTGCTCCAAGCCCTGTCCAGCCTGGCCTGGGACACTCCCAGGGATGGGGAGTCCACACCCTCTCTGGGCAAGACATTTTTTTCCCAGTTTTTCATTAGTACAAGGTTCTTATTTCCCTTTACAATTTTGTCTCTCTTTCCTCTTCATCCAGTGGGTCTTTCACTTCCAGAAAAGACTTTTTATGGGATAATTTCGTTGCCTTTGGGTGCTGACACACAGCTCTGCTCCCAGGCCATGAGTGTTTCCTGAGGATTTCCAGCAAGTCCAAGGGGAAACACTTTTATTTTTTCACTCAAACCCACAACCTGGGCAGGAATCCTGACAAGACAACCCCATGGTCACCAGTTCTGAAGCCAAACACAGCAATATTTTGGGATAGAAGTGAAGAGTGTGAGATGCCACCAATCAGCAATTGAGGAGGGAAGCTGAGGTTGTGCCAAGGCAACAGGGCAAGGCCTGCCCAGAGAGGGGGTGGATTCCCCATCCCTGGAGGGTTTTCAACTGAGCTTGGCCGTGGCACTGAGTGCCATGATCTGGTAAAGGGACTGGAGTTGGACCAAGGGTTGGATTTGATGATCTCGGAGGGCTTTTCCAACCCAATCCCTTCTGTGATTTTATGGATGTGGCACTGAGTGAGAATCCACCACATCTTGATCCAACCCCACTGTGATCACCAGCCCAGGGCATTCCTGGAAGAGGAGGCTCAGAGGTGACCTCAGCACTGTCTGGAACTCCCTGAAGGGAAGTACTGGCCAGGTGGGGGTTGGTCTCTTCTCCCAGGCACTCAGCAATAGGACAAGGGGGCACGATGGGCTCAAGCTCTGCCAGGGGAAATTGAAGTTGGAGATCAGAAGGAAATTCTTTGCAGAGAGAGTGCTCAGGGATTGGAATGGGCTGCCCAGAGAGGGGGTGGATTCCCCATCCCTGGAGGCTTTTCAGCTGAGCTTGGCCGTGGCACTGAGTGCCATGATCTGGTAAAGGGACTGGAGTTGGACCAAGGGTTGGACTTGATGATCTCAGAGGTCTTTTCCAACCCAATCCATTCTAGGATTGTATGGATGTGGCACTGAGTGAGAATCCACCACATCTTGATCCAACCCCACTGTGATCACCAGCCCAGGGCACTCCGTGGGCACAGTGGGGTTGGATCAAGGGTTGGACTTGATGATCTCAAAGGTCTTTTCCAACCCAATCCATTCCATGATTTGATGATTCTGTGATAACCAGAATGCTGCTGGCACCCTGGTGGTATCACACAATGCCAGCCTTCAGGGAGGGCTTGTGGCACAGCTCACCACGTTGTCATGTGCATTCCTTGCCCCTGCACCCACCAGGGCACATCTTTGGAGTGGCCAGAATTCCTTGTTGGCTGAAGACACCTGAGGAGACAGAGTGAGGTCTGAGCTGTGCTGAGTCCGTGCCCTGTCCTGACCTAATTCAGCGTGCTGGTTTAAAGGTGAACCAGCAGGGGAAATGAACTCACCACGAGAGAGATTATAAGTCAGAGCTAAAATTTAATAATAATATTACAATAACAACACTGACACACAAGGGAAATTGCTTTCAACTCACAAACCCCAGCAGTATAACCCAGTGTCCTGGGGCACAAACCCAAGGGGGTTTGTTTGCCCTTGTACTGAGACCCCTGTGGTTCCCCCAAGTCCAGAGCAAAAGGAAAAGAAAAACCTGTTGGTGCAGGCGAGGGCTGTGGTCTGGGCGAGAGCGGGGATCTCCTCCTGTCGAGGTCCTGCTGCTGCTCTGGATCCGACGAGAAGTTCCCGAGGTCTTCTTACCCACCACTTATGTACCCTCAGGGAGCCCCCAGTCCCTCCCCCTGGGCGGGGACTCACACAATGGGTGATTAACTCTGGGAGCCAGGGGGTGTTGAACTGTTGATGGCCCATTAGCAGCTCCGCCCCCTCAGGCTGGGTGTGAAGGTGATAATGGCTCCCTGGGCAGCTGCTGCCAATGGTCCATTGTCCTTGGGGAATGAATAGAGGGGGTAGAATACACAGCTTTGATCACCCCCACACAGGGTTAGCTGGTCCCTCCTGCTGAACTAGGACATTCAGGCACAGCCTTGGTTGGCACCTGCCCGTGGAACAGGTTTGGGATGAATCTGGGCAGGCCAGGGCTGGCATCAGGCTGTGTGAGCAGCTCACCCTTTCAGAGCCCTGTGCCCTGCCCCACCTGTCCCGTGCCATGTCCCCAGTGCCCGAGGCTGGCACTGCCCCCGCTGTGACAGCTGGAATTGCTCACTAGCCCAATTCTATCAAGATGATCTGGATTAGCTTAAAACATTGTTAATAGTAGGGGTTTGTTTGTTGAATTTTTTAAACCCTTTCTGACAGAACCAGGTTAGAAGCAACGATCTGATGCCTCCTGCCAGCTGCTGGCACAGCCTGGCAAGCTCCTCACCCACCTCAGCTGAACCCACAGCAGCAGCTCCCACGACTTGTCTCTGTTCTTATCCCATTCAACATTATTGACTCAGCTTGCCAGGGACAACAGTGGCATCTCTGGTGCCAACTGGGTCCTGTTTCAAGCCTGTGTGGCTGGGGGTGAGCAGCTGTGGCACCCTGGCTGGCATCAGCCTGCTGGGATGTGGTTTTGGAGGAGAAGCAGGTTGATGGGGGAGAAAAAGAGGGATCTGGGAGGAACCAGACCTGTTTGGGGCTGGGGTTCGAGCTCTGGGATCATCACAGCCTGCTTTGGAGGAACTTGGGTTTGTGTCTCCACTCTTGGCACTCCTGGGGCAATCAGGCTGTCCCTGTCCACATGGAAAAGGGAAAAGGGCACACGTGGGCATGAGCCAACAGTGTGGCCACACCCAAGTCCTGCATCACCCACAGGGAGGGCACCAGGGGAGGGAGAGGGGATTCTCCCCCTCTACTCTGCCCCTGTGAGACCCCCCTGCAGAGCTGCCTCCAGCTCTGGGGTCCTCAGCAGAGGAGAGGGGTGGACCTGTTAGAGAGAGTCCAGAGGAGGTCATGGAGATGCTCCAGGGCTGGAGCCCCCTCTGCTCTGGAGCCAGGCTGGGAGAGCTGGGGGGGTGACCTGGAGAAGAGAAGGGTCCAGGGAGACCTGAGAGCCCCTTCCAGTGCCTGAAGGGACTCCAGGAGAGCTGGAGAGGGACTGGGGTCAAGGAATGGAGGGACAGGACACAGGGAATGGCTTCCCACTGCCAGAGGGCAGGGATAGATGGGATATTGGGAAGGAATTCCTGGCTGGGATGGTGGGCAGGCCCTGGCACAGGTGCCCAAAGAAGCTGTGGCTGCCCCAGCCCTGGGAGTGTCCCAGGCCAGGTTGGACAGGGCTTGGAGCACCCTGGGCTAGTGGGAGGTGTCCCTGCCCATGGCAGGGGTGGCACTGGGTGGGCTCTGAGGTCCCTTCCAAACTAAACCACCCTGAGGGTTCTATTCCCTCATTCAGTGCCATGGAGATGTGCAGGAGCATCTCACAGACTATTCTGAGCTGGAAGGACCCACAAGGATCATCGAGTCCAACCCTTCAGTCAATGGCTCACACAGGGGATTGAACCCATGACCTTGGCATTGTTACAACCAAGTTTTAACCAAAGTCAAGCTGGAAGGAGCCTCTGCACTGTCCCTGGAGGACATTCCAAGGCTGGGCTGAAGGACCTTGTTCATCTGTGCTTTTCTGCTCAGAAGATCAGCCTGGCAGGAGAAGGGCAATGCCAAGGGAGGGGTTGGGTGCTGGACAAACCATCCCCTTGGAAATCCTGAATTCTTCCTCAAATATCAGTGGAATGGGCTTTTCACTCTTGAGGAGCAGCACAGGTGACAACCTGCTGCAACTTCTCAGAGTGGGACCAGGAGGAGATTTGGGTGTTTGTGGAGGGAAGTTTTGGTTCATAAACCCCCTGGGGAAACTCTAACAGAGAAATACAGCACCCTCAGCATGTCCATTACTGAACAACCTGATCTTCAAGGTGCTCCTACTCCGGAGTTATGATCCAAACCAGACTTCAGTTATTAAATTCCTAATTCAGGCACTTTTCAAGAGCCTTCAGTTATTGGATTCCCACCCCCAGGCACTCAGAGCTTGAATTTTCAGCAATAAAATTTATAGCTCTGTAGGACCTGGTTCAAGATGAGGACCAAGGGGCACATTCTGGTGCTGAAGGACCTTCCTCCCTGATTTTTAAGAAGTAGATTCTTGGAGGGAGTTTACACTCAGATTGGAGCTCAGGAAAATCATCTCCCAGGATTTCTGGCTCTGGAGCTGATGAGCTGCATCTTTGGACACACCAAGTATTGGACTAAGGCCTGATTTTCCTTGTCTTGGTCCACCAAACCCAGCAGAGATTTGCACTGAAACTTTGCAGGGTCACCCAACCTGTGAAGTTTTTTCCCTTTTATTTTTTGGGGCATTTCTTGGTGAACTTTCTCCCCCTTCTCAGGAATTGTTGGATGTGGAGTTCTGAGCAACGTGGCAGGGTGAGCAATGAATAAATCATATCAACAAGCTGTTTCTCCTGCCCTGTGGAGCTGTAAATAACCTTCCCCTCAGGAAGCTCTGCCAAGTGTGGGGGTTTTTTTGCCTCCTCCAAAGCCAAGCAGAGGAAAACCAACCCCTTTGGTTTGTTTAATCATGTTCATTTTCCAGCTGCAGCTCCCAAAGTCTCTGAGGCAGAGTTTGCAGAGCATGAGGAATACAAGGAATTTCAAACAGCTCAAAAAGGAGAGGGGGGAAAAAAAGGGGTTTGGTGGTAAAATGCAGAGCAACAAAGTAGAATCTCCTTTCTGGCACTGCTGAGCTGCATTTCTGAGATTACTTTGAAGCTGCTGAGTCTGAAATTCCTCATTAGAAGCCAATGGGAGATACAGGAGACAGCTCTTCTCATCTGTATATGAGGAGATCATTCCAGCTCTGACCTCCCTCTCTCCACTTGATACAACATTTGCTAAAATCAAAGAGGTAATTAAACTCCTGAGATGAGAAATCCCCCCAGTTCATGGCCTGAATATTGCACAGCAGTTCTTAGGTAATAAAAGGGCCCAAGCTGAAGTTATTGCTGGGCCCAGACAATGTCTGAGGCATCAATACATGGGATAAATCCTGCCAAGGATGCTCTGCCTGCCCTGAACTGCAGCCCAGGATGATCCCAGGCATGTGCAGCCTCAACATTCCAATCAGGACCCTTGTAAAAGGAGTTATTGATGGTCAGGGAAACCAGGGTGTGCTGGTTTAAAGGTGAACCTGCAGGAGAAAACAAACCCAACACCAAGGAGATTATAAATCAGAGTCACAATTTAATAACAACATTACAATAAATGCAATGGCACAAAGAGAAATTGGGTTTAACCCCCAAGCCCAGCAGTCTAACCCAGCCCCCTGGGGCACAAACACAGGGGTGTTTGGTGGCCCCTGTGCTGAGCCCCACGTGGTTCCCCTGAGGCCAAAGGCAAAGGAAGGGACAAACCTGTTGGTGCAGATGATGGCACAGTCTGGGCCAGAGTGGTGGCTCCTCCTGGCCGGGGGCTGCTCCTCCTCTGCATCCCATCAGTGGTCCCAGAAGTCCCCAAAGCCCAAGATTGTGTCCCCTGAGGTTTGGGTGGGAGCCCCCAGTGCCTCCCCCAGGGCAGGGAGTTCCACAGTGGGGGATCTGACTCTGGCACTCAGGGGGGATTTTGGACTCATTGCTGCCCACCCTCCCAGTCAGGAATTCCTTCCCAGTATCCCACCTATCCCTGCCCTCTGGCAGTGGGAAGCCATTCCCTGTGTCCTCTCCCTCCATGCCTTATCCCAAGTCCATCTTCAGCTCTCCTGGAGCCCCTTCAGGCACTGGAAGGGACTCTGAGATCTCTGGCTCTAAACCCAGCCTAGAACAATCTCCAACAACTCCATCGAATCCCAGAATTCCAGAATGGTTTGGGATGGATGGAAACTTAAGGATCCCACTCCTGCCATGGGCAGGGACACCTCCCACCAGCCCAGGGTGCTCCAAGCCCTGTCCAACCTGGCCTGGGACACTCCCAGGGCTGGGGCAGCCACAGCTTCTCTGGGCACCTGTGCCAGGGCTGCCCACCCTCACAGAGATTTCCTTCTTTCTCTCTAATCTTCCTTCCACCAATGAGCCCCAGGATTTCCCAACTCTGAGATTCCCAGTGCTGCTCTCTCTCAACTCATGAACTCCCATCTTGCTGCAGGTGATGTTTTTTTTTCCCCACTTTTCAGTGACACAGTCCCTCACATTCATCATTTGGATGTTGGATGTTGTACCCAGGTGGGGGTTGGTCTCTTCTCCCAAACAACCAACAACAGGACAAGAAGACACAGGCTGAAGCTCTACCAGCAAGGTTTAGGTTGGAGAGCAGAAAGAAATTCTTTGCAGAGAGAGTGCTCAGGGATTGGAATGGGCTGCCCAGAGAGGGGGTGGATTCCTCATCCCTGGAGGTTTTTCAGCTGAGCTTGGCCGTGGCACTGAGTGCCATGATCTGGTAAAGGGACTGGAGTTGGATCAAGGGTTGGACTTGGTGATCTCAGAGGTCTCTTCCAACCCAACTGAGAAGGACAAACGAGACTGGAGAAGGGAGTGGAGCACAAGTGCTGTGGGGAGAGGCTGAGGGAGCTGGGGGTGTTCAGCCTGGAGAAGAGGAGGCTCAGAGGTGACCTCAGCACTGTCTGGAAGTGCCTGAAGGGAAGTTCTGGCCAGGTGGGGGTTGGTCTCTTCTCCCAGGCACTCAGCAATGGGACAAGGGGACACGATGGGCTCAAGCTCTGCCAGGGGAAATTGAAGTTGGAGATGAGAAAGAAATTCTTTGCAGAGAGAGTGCTCAGGGATTGGAATGGGCTGCCCAGAGAGGGGGTGGATTCCCCATCCCTGGAGGTTTTTCAGCTGAGCTTGGCCGTGGCACTGAGTGCCATGATCTGGTAAAGGGACTGGAGTTGGACCAAGGGTTGGACTTGACGATCTCAGAGGTCTCTTCCAACCCAATTTATTCTATGGTTCTGTGATTTGATTGTTTTTCATGGTTCACATGGGCAGGAATGAACAACTGTGTCACCAACCCTGTGCTGCTCCACATCTGAGCAGAGCTGGCACTTGCAGGAAAGGTTTTCAGCCTCAGAAAACATCCCTGGTTGTCTCTGGGGCTGCTGTGACTGTGACCCTCCTGTCACAGAGATTCCAGCCCTGGCTCATTATGCCCTGTGTGCCACCAGAACCATCAGGGAGCTCTTTTCCTGCCATCTGCTGAGCAGCTCATGCCTTGAAGCAGAAAAATTGGGTGCCCTGGTAGTTCTGATCTCACTCCTGTCACGTGCCCTGCTCTGTGCTGCAAATGCCTCATCCTTCCTGGGTCTACAGAAATGGTTCCTTCTCCTTCACCCCAAGGCAAAGGATTTTCTGCTGCCTCTGGAGTTTTCCCAGGATTTCCAGGCTGTTGGATCAGGGTGGTGTTTCACATCACAGGGTTTCACCTTCTGTTGTTTCTGGTCAAAAGGATTTTTGTCTCTCCCCAGGCAAGGAGGGTCTTAAAGGCACAGGCTGGAAAGTCTCTGAGCTCCTGCAATAAGTAAAATTGCTTTTGTCTGACAAGCCACAGGCCATGCCAGGCCTGCATGTGCCCACCTCTGGCAGGTGTGGGAGAGGTAGGGAAGCAGTGCCATGGCTGTGTCTCCTCAGGAGACTGTTTGGTGGCACAAAGGACCCTGTGGGTCCAATCAGCATCAGGAAAAACTCTGCCAGGACAAGGGGAGTGGGTTCAACCTGCCAGAGGGCAGGATGAGATGGGATTTGGGGAAGGAATTGTTGGCTGGGAGGGTGGGCAGGCCCTGGCACAGGTGCCCAGAGAAGCTGTGGCTGTCCCAGCCCCGGGAGTGTCCCAGGCCAGGTTGGACAGGGCTTGGAGCAGCCTGGGCTGGTGGGAGGTGTCCCTGCCCATGGCAGGGATGGGATCCTTAAGTTTCCTTCCATCTCAAACCATTCTGGAATCCTGTGATTCCATGGAGTTGGAGGATGTTCTAGGCTGGGTTTAGAGCCAGAGACCTGAGAGCCCCTTCCAGTGCCCAAAGGGGCTCCAGGAGAGCTGGAGAAGGACAAGGGATGGAGGGACAGGACACAGGGAATGGCTTTGCACAGCCAGAGTACAGGGATAGACGGGATATTGGGAAGGAATTCCTGGCTGGAAGGGTGGGCAGGCCCTGGCACAGGTGCCCAGAGAAGCTGTGGCTGCCCCAGCCCTGGGAGTGTCCCAGGCCAGGTTGGACAGGGCTTGGAGCAGCCTGGGCTGGTGGGAGGTGTCCCTGCCCAGGGCTGGGGTGGAACAAAATGATCTTTAAGGTTTCTCCCAACTCAAACCATTCCAGGATTCCATAATTCTATGAAACCTTGCCCAGACCATGGGCAGGGACACCTCCCACCAGCCCAGGGTGCTCCAAGCCCTGTCCAACCTGGCCTGGGACACTCCCAGGGATGGGGCAGCCACATCTCACCTCAGTCCTTGGAGACTGAACTGCCTTATTTTGGGAAGCAGCAGGACAGCCTTGGCCTCTCAAGTGCTGAATGCACTTCCCTGCCTGCAGAGGAGCTTTTATTGTCCACACTGACCCACTTGGCTGTGCTCCTTGGATGTCACTCTTGGGTTTGAGGGCACCTCCCTGCAGGGCTCTCACAATAGCTCAGGACTCCAGGGTTGGCTAAAAGATGCAATCGCTTCCACAAGCCCCAAATTGTTCAAAGCACTTGCACAAACTCCCAAAATTCTTTCTAAGACAGAGAAAAAAAAAATGAAGCCTGAAATAGGAATCTGCATGTCTGAGGAGCAGGAACCTCCAAGGGTGGCTTTGATGAGTGTGGAGCTTGGCTGATGCCTGGAACTGTGTCATCAGAGGGAAGTGTAGGAAAGGATTTCTCTCTGGGAAATAAACTCCTTATTTCATCTATTTTCATGCAATTCCTTCAGGAAAGGATTTTTTTCTGGGAAATAAACCCCTTCTTTCATCTATTTTCATGCAATTCCTTCAGGAAAAGTTTTTTTTTCTGGGAAGAAACTCCATAATTTCATCTATTTTCATGCAATTCCTTCAGGAAAGGATTTTTCTCTGGGAAATAAACCCCTTCTTTCATCTATTTTCATGCAATTCCTTCAAGAAAGGTTTTTTTTTCTGGGAAGAAACCCCATAATTTCATCTATTTTCATGCAATTCCTTCAGGAAAGGTTTTTTTTTTTTTTTTTTTTTTTTTCTGGGAAGTAAACCCCATAATTTCATCTGTTTTCATGCAATCCCCTCTGCAATTCCAAGCTGGAACAAGCAGCAGTTGTAATCCTCACAAAGGGAACACAAGGAATGGTTGTACTTACAAGCCCAGGCACCTCCACGTCTGGTAAAACATTAAATGGGATTAATTGAACCATTAGATCCTCGTGTCCCACACTCTGCCCTGGATCGTAATCACATCACCTCGGCCTCATTAATTAATTAATTAATTAATTGTGTGAGGAGGAGCTGCCAGGAGCTTTCACCTGCAGCACAGAGGAGGTCACACGATGCAATTTAAGCCCTTTTCATTGCAAATGAGGCCCAATTGCTGCTTCTCCCTTCTCGGGGCTTCTGCTGGGACTGAGCTGATTAACATCTCGGGCTTCCCTAAAGAGCTGGAGTGGCCTTGATTTGCTTTATCTTAATTTGCTTTAGATAAACTCAGTCACTTCAAAAAGTTCCCGGTAAATAATTGGAGTTTTCTCTTGAAGACAAACCCGCAGGGGATTCGATTTGCTTTTCTTTTCTCTCTGCAAACCTTTTGTTGTTCTCTAAGGGACCGACCAAGAGCAGCCCCTGCAGAAGGTGGAGCAGAACCAGAACAACCCAAATTCAAAGCTGCTTCTGATTTGTTTGCCCAGCTCAGACCCTGACATGGTTGGGCTTCAGAAGCTGTTTGCATTTAGCTCCAATAACTCCAGATAATGTCCTATTAAGTGCTGAACTAATGATCATTTCATCAGGACCTTGCCCCACTGAGCTGACACTCCTCAGATCGTTTTTTTTCTCTCATTAAAATAATTAAAGTCAGCGTTGCTGGAGAGACCTTCAGGCCATCAAAGACAGAGCTGATGGTGATAAGCAAAGCAGGATCCCCATTTGTGGTGCTTTTGATGTGCAGTTTAATTGCTGGTCAGAGCCTGCTGAGAGGTTCCTGTGGCCATGCAGTTCTCTGCTCTGGGGGACTCTGGTGTCCCTCAAGGTTCTGTTATTCAATTCATTGAAGGGTTTGATGCCTCCTCAGCAAGTTCACTGACACAAAGCTGGAGGAGAAGCTGAGCCCCCCCAGAGGGTTGGGAAGCCCTTCAGAAGGGTCTTGACAGGTTGGAGAGATGGGCAGAGAAGAACTGTCTGAAATTCAAATGCAGGTGCTGCACCTGGGGAGGACCAACCCCAGGCACCAGCACAGGATGGGGTGACCTGCTGGAGAGCAGCTCTGGGAGAAGAGCCTGGGGGTCCTGGTGGACAACCAGCTGTCCCTGAGCCACCACTGTGTCCTGGAGGCATGGAGGGCAATGGGATCCTGGGGGGCATCAGGAAGAGCATTGGCAGAAGGTCAGGGAGAACATCCTGTCCCCCTGCCCAGCCCTCTGGGACACATCTGCAGTGCTGGGTCCAGCTCGGGGCTCCTCAGCACTGCAGGGACATGGAGCCCCTGGACAAAGTCCAGGTGGTGGGATATGAAGATGCTGAAGGGACTGGACCATCTCTGTGATGATAAAATGCTGAGGGACCTGGGGGGACCTTCTCACTCTCTGCAACTCCCTGATGGATCCAGGGTAGAGTTGGGCTCTGCTCCAGGGAACAGGGACAGGAGCAGAGGGAACAGCCTCAGGCTGGGCCAGGGGACATTTAGATTGGATAGCAGAAAAAAGTTCTTCATGGAAAAGGCTGCAAAGGAGTAGAACAGGCTGCCCTGGGAGTGGTGGAGTCACCATCCCTGGAGGTGTTCAAATAACGTGGATCTGGCACTCAAGGACATGGTTGGTGATGCTGGGATGATGGTTGGACTTGATGATCTTGCAGGTCTCTTCCAGCCTCAATAATTCCAAGACTCTGGGATTTTAGGCAGAGTCAGGGGAACCAGCAGGATGGAGGACACTTGCAAATCACACTCAAATCTTGCAAGAGTTTCTGTGCAGGTTCTTAACAGGGATATTGAAACTTGGTGTTCTATCCTTGGCTCAGGCCTTGGAAAGTGTCCAGACTTTGACAGGAGCAAAGTCCTTCTGTCTGCCTTCAGCTGCTCACCTTTCCATTGAACCCCAAAGCCCAGGAGAAGCTCAGCTAATTATATCCACTTGTCTTTTTGGGGACAGCTGATTAAAAGTGACTGAGGCTGTAATGAAAGCTGAGCAGTTCCCAAACTCGAGGTGAAATCCAGTTGGGTTTTATTCCCCGAGGCTGGAGAGGGGGAAAATTGGAATTAAAGGTAGGGGAGGGAGAGAGAGGAAGGGCAATTATGTTAATTAAGCAGCTTTATTGTAGACAATCAGTATTGACTGAGGGAGAGTTACCAGAGCAGAGTGTGGGGCAGGTGGTTATTTCGTGCTGTCCGTCAATATAATTTAAGGACTTTGAAGAACAGATCATCTGGTTGTTGCTGTTACTCTAAAATAAAGTCAGAGCACAGTTCCAAGGATTTCTCAGTGGAAGAACATGACTGAGGGGCTGCAGCTCCAGGACAAAGGTCTCACTCAGCTTCACAAACCCCTGAGTTCCATCACTTCAGGCAGGATTTGGATGCTGTGAGAGAACCCAAAAAACAGACTCTGAGCCAGCTTAGTGTGGGATAAGATAAAAAGGTGAATTGTTTAATGTCTGGGCTTAGGGCTTTTAGGAACACATGATGGCATCCCCTCTGAACACTGAATTCCATGGATTTTATCATAATGTCCACCCAATCCCCAGGTCACACATCTCTGGGTCCAGCCCTGTCCTGCCCCTGGTCTCACTCTTGTTCCACCCCCTCAGGATTTGAGTCTGGGGTCAGTGGGACCCTCTGTTCTTTATTTTTGTCTTCCATGCTAAAGGGAGGAGGGAGACAGAAATGCAAAGATTTCTAGTTTTAACTGTATTAATTAAAGGTTATTAACTGTAAGTGCTCCCAGACAGTCAGATCCTTCTGTCCCCAACACTGTCTGTCTCCTGACTGACAACACACAGTTTGGAAGGGGTTCTGACCCCTGATATGAAGCCACAGGTTGGAAGGGGTTCTGACCCCTGATATGAAGCCAACACTTCAGCCAGGGAGAAATTAATAGCAATAAGTGCCTGCAGAAACATCAGAGCCTTATGAACCCAGCAATGCCTGACCACAGGGCCAGCAAACAGGTTGGAAGGGGTTCTGACCTCTGATATGAAGCCACAGGTTGGAAGGGGTTCTGATCCCTGATATGAAGCCACAGGTTGGAAGGGGCTCTGACCCCTGATATGAAGCCACAGGTTGGAAGGGGTTCTGACCCCTGATATGAAGCCAACACTTCAGCCAGGGAGAAATTAATAGCAATAAGTGCCTGCAGAAACATTAGAGCCTTGTGAACCCAGCACTGCCTGACCAGCACACAGGCTGGAAGGACTTCCAACCCCTGCTATTGAGGCAACACTTCATAGCAACAAGAGAAAAGAACCTCCCCAAATAACATTTATTAATACAAATATGTGACAATAACAATATGGGTTACTCAGTGATAACACTGAGCTGCAGGATTGTACAAAATACCCCCAAAGACACCGGCACAACACACAGTTCAGGGGCCACCCCAGCAGTGTCACCACTCCCATAACCAACTGAACTAACAGAAACACAACAGTTCAGCACCACCTGTAAACACACTCAGTAACCCAAAAGAAAAGCAACAGGAGAAATACAGTCACTTCCCATTAACACACACACACACACACACCCAGTGAGCTGTAGCAAATTATAATTAATAAGGTATAAGAAAATAAAGTAAGAATTCCGTGGCTTCCCCCTGCAGTGTTGATGGAATGGGGCAGACAGGGCAGCTCTCAGGTTGCCCTCCCAGAGGTGGAAGTTTTTCTCCCCAAGTTGCAGCTAAACTGCACTTCTTTTATATCCTTTTATTTCTTCTCCAGGTGTTTGTGTGACCAATAGTCAATCTGTTGGGGGGATGGTGATGTCTGGGGTGGGCCCTTGAGCAGTCATAGAAGACATCCCAAAGGAAGGCCGTGCTGTTTCTGAACACTCCATCCTTTGTTAATCTTATCAGTTTGCCTTGCTGGGAACACCTCCCGGGGGGCTGAGGCATCTCCCTCAACCCATCAGGCCTTATCAGCTCCTCACCCCACACTCAGCACACAGAGGGCTCTTGGAGGTTTTCCAGTGTCCTTAGACCCAAGGCTGGTGCCTCATGTTTATGTCTTGTTCTGCAGGCCTTTTGATATTCTTTAGCCTTCTACCTTGTAAAGACATCTAAAAACTAAAAGAATTTGAGCCAGTGATGTGTGGCAGAGGTTGGGATACATAAACAATGAGCTTAAGCTGCCAGAAATATTAACACACTCCATTTGCTTTTCCACTACACTTACAGGTACTTCTAAAATCTATAAAAATGAAAAAATCAAACCCCCCATAGGCATCAATTTCTCGTCAGGGGAGATGACATGTTGGCTGAATCCCTCCCTCTGAGTCTTCTGCAGCTGCCTGAAGTCGTGGCTCAGAGATGAGCTGCTCTCCTCTATCAAAGCAGGACCAACTGGGTGATAAACATCTCCACACGTCCTGAGAACTCAGCTCATTAACCCCCAGCTCGTTATCACCCGAGTGCAGTTGGTGTTTGCAGCAGTGATGTGGAGAAGGAACAGCTACAGGTCCTGCAGAGAAGGGGAAACAAGGAAAATGTGGCCCAGCTGGTTTGGGGCATCTCAGGAAACAGAGAAGAAAAACCCCTTGGCTGGAAAGTTTGGTGTGATGTGAATCGTGGAATCCCTGAATGCTTTGGGTTGGAAAAGGACCTTAAGGCTCACCCAGTCCCACCATGGGCAGGGACACCTCCCACCAGCCCAGGGTGCTCCAAGCCCTGTCCAACGTGGCCTGGGACACTCCCAGGGATGGGGCAGCCACAACTTCTCTGGGCACCTGTGCCAGGGCCTGCCCACCCTCCCAGCCAAGAATTCCTTCCCAAAATCCCATCTCATCCCTGCCCTCTGGCAGTGGGAAGAGACCTTAAATATCATGAAGCTCCAACCCCCTGCCATGGGCAGGGACACCTCCCACCAGCCCAGAGTGCTCCAAGCCCTGTCCCACCTGGCCTTGGACACTCCCAGGGCTGGGGCAGCCACAGCTTCTCTGAGCACCTGTGCCAACGAACTCCCCATTAACTCTTTGTTTGCTCTTGTTCTTCTGCTTGAAGAAACTGGAACTCTGTGAC
The DNA here is from genome assembly GCF_047495875.1 of Pithys albifrons albifrons. Classification (NCBI taxonomy): domain Eukaryota; kingdom Metazoa; phylum Chordata; class Aves; order Passeriformes; family Thamnophilidae; genus Pithys; species Pithys albifrons. Next base: position 4,467,310 of record NC_092482.1, read on the forward strand.
TTCAGGACACACCAGTGACCCTGGGGCAGCTCTTCCTCTCCTCTGGGAAGTGGAGCTGTTGCTGTGGAATGTCCCTACAAACAGCAGGGAATGTCCCTACAAACAGCAGGTGTTTCAAGCCTTTCTTGTTCTGGTTGCTCCACAGAATCCCTTTCATATTTTGGGAGTTTCCCTTTCCAAAACCTGTGCAGAAGGAAGGCAGACTCAGTGAGTCTGGAGAGGACTGACAGAGGGCAGGGTTAGATGGGATATTGGGAAGGAATTCCTGGCTGGGAGGGTGGGCAGGCCCTGGCACAGGTGCCCAGAGAAGCTGTGGCTGCCCCAGCCCTGGGAGTGTCCCAGGCCAGGCTGGACAGGGCTTGGAGCACCCTGGGCTGGTGGGAGGTGTCCCTGCCCATGGCAGGGGTGGGATCCTTAAGTTTCCCTCCATCTCAAACCATTCTGGAATCCTGTGATTCCATGGAGTGGGAGGATGTTCTAGGCTGGGTTTAGAGCCAGAGACCTGAGAGCCCCTTCCAGTGCCCAAAGGGGCTCCAGGAGAGCTGGAGAGGGACTGGGGACAAGGGATGAAGGGACAGGACACAGGGAATGGCTTCCCACTGCCAGGGGACAGGGATAGGTGGGATATTGGGAAGGAATTCCTGTCTGGGAGGGTGGGCAGACCCTGGCACAGGTGCCCAGAGAAGTTGTGGCTGCCCCAGCCCTGGGAGTGTCCCAGGCAAGGTTGGACAGGGCTTGGAGCACCCTGGGCTGGTGGGAGGTGTCCCTGCCCAGGGCAAAGTGTGGAACAAGAAGACCTTCAAGGTCTTTTCCAACCCAACACATTCTGGGACTGTGTGGCTGGAACTGGCCTTGCTGTGCTCCCCTTTTCCCATCTGTGTCACGATGGGAACATTCCCACCATGGTCAGAGCTTCAGGTTCCACTGAAGGACTCACCTGCTGCTGGTGGATACCTGAGACAGGTTGTACCCCAAGATGACTCTTGGTTTACACTTCTTGCACTTCCAGTTCTGCTCTGGGTTCAGCTTGGGTGTGTTACTGATCCCATCTGAGCTCCTTGACCCTGAGATCAGCTCAGTTGGTTAAAACTTGGCTGTAACAATGCCAAGGTCAGGGGTTCAATCCCCTGTGTGGGGCATTGACTTGAGAGTTGGACTCGATGATCCTTGTGGGTCCTTCCAGCTCAGAACAGTCTGGGATTCTGTGAATGGGTTGGGAGGAACCTTAAAGCTCATCCAGTGCCACCCCCTGCCATGGACAGGGACACCTCAGTTGGTTAAAACTTGGTTGTAACAATGCCAGGGTCATGGGTTCAATCCCTGTGTGGGGCATTCACTGAAGAGCTGGACTCGATGATCCTTGTGGGTCCTTCCAGAACAGTCTGGGATTCTGTGAACAGTTCCAGTCCCTCCTGAGAGTCAGACATGGAGAAAATACCTCAGTGAGGAGCTGGAGAGGAAAGGGTGACCCCAGTGACCCCCCTGCTGGCATTGATCAACTTCCAACCTGCTGTCCTGGAACATTAACACTTCTTTAATGTACTGTTCAGTGTGGGATTATCTATTTATACTGAATGTTTTGCAGAACACACCACAAATATTCCATGGGTAGATTTAAACAGTGCAATAGTTATTTCTGAAGTGGGAAAACTTCCCAAAGTATCACTAAGTAGGCACAGAGTTCAGGGCTTTTCACAACCTGGTGATCTTATCCCTTCTCTGCTGGTTTTATTTTGGCAGGAAGGATATTTTATTCTGGGTGATGCAGAAAAAAAGCTGATTAACAGCTCAGCTCTTACTGTTGTGGAAAGAAAACTCAGTATCCAGTGAGGTTACAGAGAGGTGTGTTTGTTCCAGGCCTGGGTGCAGGGGGGAAGCTCCTCCAAAATCCTGCACCCCTGGCCGAGTTACAACTGGTTTATATGCAGATAAATTGCACATATTTATTATTTCTTCCTGTATAAACATTATTTTCTTAGAGAGGCCAGGGTTATTATAATGAGTTTCAAGAACTGATTTCCATTTTCTCCACCCTGTGCCACTCCTGCCTGTGCTTTTCCTGCTGGGAATTCAGGGCAGGGTCTCTGGTGGTCTTTGGCTTTTCCTCCTGGGAATTCAGGGCAGGGTCTCTGGTGGTCTTTGGGGTCTTTGGCTTTTCCTCCTGGGAATTCAGGGCAGGGTCTCTGGTGGTCTTTGGGGTCTTTGGCTTTTCCTCCTGGGAATTCAGGGCAGGGTCTCTGGTGGTCTTTGGGGTCTTTGGCTTTTCCTCCTGGGAATTCAGGGCAGGGTCTCTGGTGGTCTTTGGAGTCTTTGGCTTTTCCTCCTGGGAATTCAGGGCAGGGTCTCTGGTGGTCTTTGGGGTCTTTGGCTTTTCCTGCTGGGAATTCAGGGCAGGGTCTCTGGTGGTCTTTGGGGTCTCTGGTGGTCTTTGGAGTCTTTGGCTTTTCCTCCTGGGAATTCAGGGCAGGGTCTCTGGTGGTCTTTGGCTTTTCCTCCTGGGAATTCAGGGCAGGGTCTCTGGTGGTCTTTGGGGTCTCTGGTGGTCTTTGGGGTCTTTGGCTTTTCCTGCTGGGAATTCAGGGCAGGGTCTCTGGTGGTCTTTGGGGTCTCTGGTGGTCTTTGGAGTCTTTGGCTTTTCCTGCTGGGAATTCCATGTTCCCTCCCATCCCCAGGAGCGATTTCTAAGCAAGGCTCTGATTCTGCTGAAGTGTCTCCAGTGATGTTAGAAATGATGTGTGAAAAATCTCAGCCTTTGGGAGTTTGGTTTTTCCTGCCTTTGGAAAGATGCAAACAATGGAAATAAAGAGTAATAGATGCAGAGATCAACATTGCAATGTGGTTATTAAAGACCACAATCCTGCCAGGGGCACGTTCTGGGCACGGAAATTAAGATGATCACAGGAACAGAAACAGAACAGAGGTGATTGAAACCTCACAAAGAAAGGCAGAGCTCTGTGTTTCTGCACCTCCCCAGAGGAGGGAAGAATTGTGAGAGCAGATGATGCTCTGCCCTCATCTTTGTGGTGTTTCCTTCATGCCATGCCTGGGGAAAACGGGATAAATGTTGTCTCTGGAATAACAAACAGTGCCCAGACAGTGCCTCAAACAGCTCCCTGGGGTGACTGAGAGATTGTTGAAGGTGCACAGGGGAGGCAGAACACAAATATTTCTGGGCACTGCAGCTTCTGTCTCTCAAATGGACTCAGGAGACCTTTGGGCAGGAGTGAAGGAGCTGCCAGGCTGTCCATAATTCTGCCTTATTCTTGGACAGCAAAACTTGGTTTCATTTCATGCTCCAGTTTGTCATTTGTCTTCCCCAACACTGACTTGCCTTCAGCACCAGGGAGTTGTAGTTGCAAAGAGTGATGTTGGAAATGTGTGTGAGGACAGAGGCAGCTGAAAATCGAGATTTAAACCCACCCCCACCGAGCCTGTTCTGGGTGTTTTGACAGAGCTGAGACTCCTCTTTGTGCTGAATTATGTACAAGCAGAAAGCGCAAAGAAAACCACGAACCTGGGTCATAAATTTGAAAGATCCAACTCCATTTGAAGACTCTCAGAGCTTAAGGAAGTTCCCTCAAGGACCATTTGTGGTAAGGCACAAGCAATGCTGTGAGCCCAGAGAAGGGTTGCTCAGAAACTTCCTTCCAGCAGGAGGGGAAACCATTGGGAAGTGTCTCTTCCATTCCCAAAGGAATGATCCAGCTCCAGGAGCTCAGTGTGCAGGCCATGGGTTCTTAATTAGACATCTTTTGCCTAATGAGGAAGTGCAAGCTCTGGATATTGTATCCATCCAACCTGCACAAGCAGTTTCCTCCCAGAAGGGCATCCTTGGACTGTATTTTTGCTGCTGAGGGATGTCAAAGAGTTGATTTTCGTGTGATGGGAAAACGCCAGAACGGGCAGAAAATATTTATTATGAACTGCCAAAAATTTTGCTTGGCTGTAGGAGAAAAGAAAGGAAGGCAGAGCCTGAGCAGAGCAGGACAGAAAATAATACATGGAAGGGGAGGAGGAACGTTCTAGGAATTCAAACAAGGAGTTCAGCACCCAGGGAAGGGCTGGAGCTGTGCCAGGGCAGGGACAGCACCCAGGGAAGGGCTGGAGCTGTGCCAGGGCAGGGTCAGGTGGGATCTCAGGACAAGGCTCTTCCCCCAGAGGGTGGTGGGCACTGACCAGGCTGCCCAGGGCAGTGGGCACGGCCCCAAGGCTGCCAGAGCTCCAGGAGGGTTTGGATGACCCTCTGGGGCACAGGGAGTGACTCCTGGGGAGGTTCCTCCTCCCATCTTTCCTGCCCAAGAGAGCCCAAATCCAGCTGGACTGGCAGGATGGAGAAGGGATTTCACCCTCCACAGGGTTTGTTCAGCTGGAGAAGAGGAGACTGAGGGGAGACCTTTTGGGATCTGCAGCTCCTCCTGAAGGGCAGCTCCATCTCTGCTCTGTGTGAGCAGGGACAGGACCCAGGGAAGGGCTGGAGCTGTGCCAGGGCAGGGTCAGGTGGGATCTCAGGACAAGGCTCTTCCCCCAGAGGGTGGTGGGCACTGACCAGGCTCCCCAGGGCAGTGGGCACGGCCCCAAGGCTGCCAGAGCTCCAGGAGGGTTTGGACAACACTCTGAGGGACAGGGTGGGATTGTTGGGGTGTCTGTGCAGGGCCAGGGGTTGGACTGGATGGTCCTTGTGGGTCCCTCTCAGCTCAGGACATTCTGTGGCTCTGAGTGGAGAAGATGTGATGGTTTGTGGGAGCTGTTGAGGGTCAGAATTGCTCTGGAAGGGACAGGAAAGAGCTCTGGCAATGCCACTCCCCAGGTGGCACATTGGGGGCACAGTGGGATGTGCCACTGCACACACTTCCAGTGGGTCCCAGACCTGGGGAATTCATTGATTTAGCTGGAGATCAGATCAGATCAATTAACATTGATTTAGTTATAGATCAGATCCCTGGGCATTGATATAATTGTAGATCAGATCAGATCAGATCAGATCAATTAGCATTGATTTAATTGTAGATCAGGTCCCTGGGCATTGATTTAATTATAGATCTGATCAGATCCCTGGGCATTGATTTAGTTGTAGATCAGATCAGATCAATTAGCAGTGATTTAGTTGTAGATCAGATCAATTAGCATTGATTTAACTGTAGATCAGATCAGATCAAAACATTGATTTAGTTATAGATCAGATCCCTGGGCATTGATATAATTGTAGATCTGATCACATCAATTAGCAATGATTTAGTTGTAGATCAGATCAATTAGGATTGATTTAATTGTAGATCAGATCCCTGGGCATTGATTTAGTTGTAGATCAGATAAGATCAATTAGCATTGATTTAACTGTAGATCTGATCAGATCAATTAACATTGATTTAACTGTAGATCAGATCAGATCAATTAACAGTGATTTAGTTGTAGATCAGATCCCTGGGCATTGATTTAATTGTAGATCTGACAGAGCAATTAGCATTGATTTAGTTGTAGATCTGATCCGATCAATTAGCATTGATTTAGTTGTATATCAGATCAGATCAATTAGCAGTGATTTAGTTGTAGATCAGATCAATTAGCATTGATTTAATTGTAGATCTGATCAGATCAATTAGCAGTGATTTAACTGTAGATCAGATCAGATCGATTAGCATTTATTTAATTGTAGATCAGATCAGTTAGCATTGATTTAATTGTAGATCAGATCAATTAGCAGTGATTTAATTGTAGATCAGATCAGTTAGCATTGATTTAGTTGTAGATCAGATCAGATCAATTAGCATTGATTTAGTTGTAGATCAGATCAATTAGCAGTGATTTAACTGTAGATCAGATCAGATCAATTAGCATTGATTTAATTGTAGATCAGACCAATTAGCATTGATTTAGTTGTAGATCAGATCAATTAGCAGTGATTTAATTGTAGATCAGATCCCTGGGCAGTGGTTCAGGTGGGCTTTGGGGGCCCTGCAGCTTTGGAAGGGGCTGCCTGGCAGAGCTCTGTGTGTGTGTTTTTGGCAGAATGCCCCCAAACCCTGGTGCAGAATGCCCAGTGAAGCCTTTGGAACATTCCCAACTGATGAGGGGATTTCTGAATGAAATCTCATCCTTACACTTTGTCACTCCTGTCCCTGCTCCTTCCTCTTTACCTCTGTCACGTCAGGCTCTGCCTTTGACTGAACCTTCACACCAACTCTCTCCACTTTGCCCTTGGCACCTGATTTGTGAAGGGAAGGTACAGGCTGGGGGCAGTTCTCAGCAGCTCAGACTATTTTAAGCCAGAAAGAGAAGCAGAACTGGATTTTTCAGCTCAAATCCAAGTCAGTCACCGAGTTCTCATTGTAAATATCCTCTCCTGCTTTGCTGTGTGGAGTGACAAATTAAAACCTTTCCACTCATGGCAGTAATAATTTATTCCTCATCCTAAATTGGCCTTGGCATATGGAGAGGGCTGGGGGATGTGCAGCTCTGAGGGTGATGTTGGCATCTTAATTATTGCTTTTAAGAAGATAAAACAAAAGGCAGAGATTGCAGTTGTTTTCTTTGGTTCAATGGAGCAAGGGCAACAAATGCTTCATTCTGATTTCCATCAGGGAAAATTAATCCTGAAGGTCAGGAGATGGGGAAATACTGGAGCTGAAAAGATTGTTCTCCAGTTAAAAGTCTTGGAATTAGAGAACAGTAACTCACTGAGTAGAAAACAACAGAAGAGGAGGTTAAAGGATAAGGGGAGAAAACAAAGAGTTGGCTCTGGGAATTTTTTTTTTTTACTTATGGAAAGGGAGGATATTTCTAAAGCCTGGAGATAAATTTCTATTTTGAAATCAGGTAAAAACAACCCAAGAAATCCATAAGTGAGTCAAGAAGGGCGAGGTTGGCACCTGCCTGAGCACAGCTCTGTGTGTTACAATTTAATAACAATATTCCAATAAATGCAATGGCACAAAGAGAAATTGGGTTTAACCCCCAAGCCCAGCAGTCTAACCCAGCCCCCTGGGGCACAAACACAGGGGGGTTTGGTGGCCCCTGTGCTGAGCCCCACGTGGTTCCTCCGAGTCCAAAGGCAAAGGAAGGGACAAACCTGTTGGTGCAGATGATGGCACAGTCTGGGCCAGAGTGGTGGCTCCTCCTGGCCAGGGGCTGCTCCTCCTCTGGATCCCATCAGTGGTCCCAGAGGTTCCCAACCCCCAAGATTGTCTCCCCTGAGGTTTGGGTGGGGCAGGGAGTTCCACCCTGGGGGATCTGACTCTGGCACTCAGGGGGGATTTTGGACTCGTTGCTGGCCCCTGAGCAGAGCTGAGCCCTCAGGTGGGTGTGGAGGTGCCAAGGAGTCCCTGCAGGGCAGTTCTCCCAGCTCCTCTGCCAGGCTTCTTTCCCAGCCAGCTCCCAGCCTGAGGGCTCAGCTGTGCCCTGGGCAGCTGCTGCCAATGGGCCCTTGGGAACAGTTGCTGGGCAATGGCCCAGAGGGTTTGGAATGCCCAGCTTTGGGCACACCCACACTGGGACAAACTGGGCCCACCTGCTCAACTGGGACAGTGGGTCATCCTGCCACATGGTTTAAAGGGGTGTGTGAGAGGCTGAGTGCAGGTGACCTGCACAGAGGACACATGCAGTGATCAGGTGTCTCCTGTGAAGTGAAGGCAATCTCAGCCGTTGTGTCTCTGCCTGTCACCTCCAGAAAGGGGGAATAGACCCTTTTGTTGTAATTTATCCTGAAAAACCTTCAAAACCTGCCTGTCTAGTGGCACAGTTGGTGAGGGAAGGCTCTGAGCCAGGCAGTGGAAGCTCATGTGGGTGGTTATGGTGGGATTTATTGGTAATACAGGACCCCACTATTGCCAGTGAAGTATCTAAATAACAACCCCCTCATCTCCTGCTGTGGGTTGTGGCATCAACATGTCCCTCCTGTTGGGAACAGTTGCTGGGCACTGGCCCAGAGGGTTTGGAATGCCCAGCTTTGGGCACACCCACACTGGGGTCTCAGCTGATGAACTGGGACACTCACAAAGTACAATTTTCTGCCAGGACAAAAGTCCCTACAGTGAAATCCTCCTCAATCTGTGCCTTCTAAATGTGTTCCCCAATTCCTGGAGTTGGGATGAGCAGAGGGAAGAGGTGAGAAGGGAGGGCAGAGGACCCAAAGGCACTGGAGCCTTTTGGCAAGTCTTTCAAAGCATCAATTTTTTTTTTTTTTCATTTCTCTTGGAACAAAAATCAATTCCACACTCTCCCTTTAGTTTGTAACTTTTTCCTTTAACAGAGGCACTATCTGGAGTGTTTTGGAAGGAAAACTACCATTAATAATTTTGTTAATTAGTCCATATTCAAGGGGAGCTAAACCCTTACAGAATTTGGATGCAGCTGCAAATGGATGCAGATGAGCTCACTGATTTCAGGAGGATTCCTGTCTATAGGAGGGAGAATTATTGCACTACTTGCCTGGAAAAAAATAAAAAAATCTATATTTTAGTTTCTTGAGAGTTTGTTGGAACTTTCTCATGATTGCTGGAAGCTTCTCTGGGCTCATCAACCTCCTCTGAGAAGGGCTAAAGGTCTCCAAAGCTGCAGGGAATGGGAACCAAAAGCAGAGGGCACTGGGACAGACAGGCCCCAAATCCTTCTTGGAAGAGGAGCCACCACACCCAAAGGCCTTGGAATGGACTAATCCAGGTCTGGTCTTAGGGAAGCACAAGGGGAATGGCTTCCCAGTGCCAGAGAGCAGGGTTGGGTGAGATATTGGGAAGGAATTCCTGGCTGGGAGGGTGGGCAGGCCCTGGCACAGGTGCCCAGAGAAGCTGTGGCTGCCCCAGCCCTGGGAGTGTCCCAGGCCAGGTTGGACAGGGCTTGGAGCACCCTGGGCTGGTGGGAGGTGTCCCTGCCCATGGCAAGGGTGGCACTGGGTGGGCTTTGAGGTCCCTTCCACCCCAATCCATCCTGTGATTTCATAATTCCATGATCCCTGTCCCGATGCAAAGTTCTCATGCTGGGGGTGGCATGAAGGAAGATGGACCTGCACTCAACATCTTCACAGTCCAGAATTTCACCTTCAAGGTCAATTTTTGATCCAGGCCAGGATCCCCTTGGCCTTCTTGGCCACCTGGGCACACTGGTGGCTCCTGTTGAGCTTCCTGTCCCTCAGTCCCCCCAGGTCCCTCTGCCTGGCTGCTCTCCAGCCACTCTGTGCCCAGCCTGGAGCGCTGCAGGGCTTGGGGTGGCCAAAGGGCAGGACCTGCACTTGGCCTTGTTGAACTCCATCCCATTGCAATCAGCCCATCCCTCCAGTCTCTCCAGAAAAAGTCTATTCCTTGGCTACTGGATTAGGCTTTCCAAAAAGCCACAGCTTGGAGCAAACAAAGCACATGGATTGCCCAGAGAGGCTGTGGAGTCTCCACAGCTGGAGATACTCCAGACCCATCTGGACTCAGCCCTGTGCCTCGTGCTCTGGGATGGCCCTACTGGAGCAGGGAGGTGGCACCAGCTGAGCCATTGTGGGCCCTGCCAGCCTGACCCCTTCTGGGATTAGGTGACATCCCATAACAAACCTTGCCCACTGTTTGAAGGGCAAACCCTCCCTTCCTTCTCCCAGGGCAGAGCATTCACCCCATGCCCTGGGACTTCCAGCTCTTCATCAGGAAGTTCAGCAGAACATGGAATGCTGTAACAAATGGGATGTTTATACTGGTTAATTGAAAACGTTTTTCCCTGGGGGCTCATTACAGTGTGAGCCATTAAATAACAATTAAGAGTTGTTTGAATATCCAAATGATTATGAATATCATTCCTGGGATTAAAAAAAAAGGATGCAGCACTCCTGGCTGGGCTCAGCCAGGTTCTTCCACTGCTGTTCTGTGCAGGGATGCAGAACCCAAAGACTTGTGCCCACTGTGCCCTGCTCAGCAAACCAAACCCACCCCACCACTCACAGCTGGCACCTCTGAGAGACCCAACTCCCTCCTAGACCCTCCCCCTGTCCAAATCCTTGAGGAGGAACTGCACCAATGGAAAACTTGGATTCTTTTGTCTGCTGGAACCAGCTGATGCTTCCAAGGAGAAGGTTTTGAGGAAACCACTTTGGGTACTGCGGAGACTTGTGGTTCTCTCAAGGCTCGTGGCTTTGCACCAGCATTGGTGGGACTGGACACTGGAGAGGAAATTCTGTCCTTGGCTTTGTGGCACTGCAGGTTGGGGTTGTTTCATTGTCCTGTTAAACAGTGGCCAGAGAGGAGATTGGCCATTTGACTTCTTTTCCTTCCAAAAATTCCTCTTGTCCCAGTGCACAGGTGATGTCTGTGTGGGCCAAGAGCTGCTGGCACAGGCAGTGGCTTGTTGGACACAGAAAATTTGGGTTCTTACCCCCCCTGGCACAGGCAGTGGCTTTTTGGACACAGAAAATTTGGGTTCTTACCCCCCTGGCACAGGTTGTGGTGTGTGAACCTGAAGGAAGTTTCATTTCCAGTTAAAAAGTTGCTATTCTTCATTCCCTCAGTGCTGAAAAACTGTTATTTCCTCCCATGTAAACCCTTCAATGCCTTTGTTGTAACCCATGAAATCTGAATTTTCCACCAGATAAGAGAACAAGAAGAGCCTCTTTCAGTTCAAGCTTCAGAGCAGAGCTGGGACTGGGGGATTTTTGAAGCAATCCTGATGTGGGTGTTGAAAATGGGACTAATTCTGGAGCCTGGGATGAAACAGCCTCATTAGGAGCTTCCCCCTCAGCAATTAATTACCAGATGAGGCTGCAGATTGAATTGATGTGTCAGAGAGCACTTTGCCCAGAGAAGCTGTGGCTGCCCCAGCCCTGGGAGTGTCCCAGGCCAGGCTGGACAGGGCTTGGAGCACCCTGGGCTGGTGGGAGGTGTCCCTGCCCGTGGCAGGGGTGGGATCCTTAAGTTTCCTTCCATCCCAAACCATTCTGGAATCCTGTGATTCCATGGAGTTGGAGGATGTTCTAGGCTGGGTTTAGAACCAGAGACCTGAGAGCCCCTTCCAGTGCCCAAAGGGGCTCCAGGAGAGCTGGAGAGGGACTGGGGACAAGGGATGGAGGAACAGGACAAGGGGAATGGGTTTACATGGACACAGGGCAGAGATAGATGGGATATTGGGAAGGAATTCCTGTCTGGGAGGGTGGGCAGGCCCTGGCACAGGTGCCCAGAGAAGCTGTGGCTGCCCCAGCCCTGGGAGTGTCCCAGGCCAGGTTGGACAGGGCTTGGAGCACCCTGGGCTGGTGGGAGGTGTCCCTGCCCATGGCAGGGGTGGGATCCTTAAGTTTCCCTCCATTCCAAACCATTCTGGAATCCTGTGATTCCATGGAGTTGTTGGAGGATGTTCTAGGCTGGGTTTAGAGCCAGAGACCTGAGAGCCCCTTCCAGTGCCCAAAGGGGCTCCAGGAGAGCTGGAGAGGGACAAGGGATGGAGGGACAGGACACAGGGAATGGCTTCCCACTGCCAGAGGGCAGGGACAGATGGGATATTGGGAAGGAATTCCTGGCTGGGAGGGTGGGCAGGCCCTGGCACAGGTGCCCAGAGAAGCTGTGGCTGCTCCATCCCTGGGAGTGTCCAAGGTCCAAGAATGGGGCAACGACCACCAAAGTTTGAACAGGAGCAAAAATATCTACAATGCACCAAAAAAAGGGAAATAATACAGGTCCTTTTTTACCATTTAAAGTTTGAGATGTAACTTATGAAACTGGGAGGTATTTGTTAATTGAGAAAAATCCACTCTTCTTAAATGAGGAACGTGCATGGATCAAACCCTCTGGGTGCTCTGCCAACAAGTGCCACGTGGACTTTGTCTCCATCCTGCTGTGGCTCTGGGGCATTGCTGAGCACAGAGTGGGGAGGGCAAGTTCCAAAAGCCAACTGGAGTTAAGCTTGAGGACCACTGGTCAGGATTTGCCCAGAGAGGGGGTGGATTCTCCATCCCTGGAGGTGTTTAAGATGAGACTGGACGTGGCACTGAGTGCCCTGGGCTGGTGATCACAGTGGGGTTGGATGAAGTGGTGGATTCTTCATCCCTGGAGGTGTTTAAGATGAGACTGGACGTGGCACTGAGTGCCATGATCTGGTGATCACAATGGGGTTGGGTCAAGGGTTGGACTTGATGATCTCAGAGGTCTCTTCCAACCCAGCTGATTCTGTGATTCCAGTGCCATGTCCCTTCCCACACACGTGGAGGGGCAGGTGGGCACAATGCCCACACTGAGGTGGCACTTGTGGCTCTGGAGGTCGAGAGTGAAGACCCTGAGAGGATTCACTGCCCACACAGTTCATACAAGTCAAGGAGTCAGTCCCAGACAGGACACACCATGTCCCCCCACCCCAAGAAGAGGCTGAGGAACTTCTCTTGGAGTTTTCTAGAAAGGAGAAGGAATGACTTTCAACTTTGGGAAGCTTTCCCTCAATTGCAACCTGCCTTTCTATTTGTGTTCTCTGCTGACGACTGTAATTCTCTTTTCTTCCCTTTCTGTGAAGGGATAATTTGAGGGTTGAGTTGTAGAAAGCCACAAGTGACATGTTAAAGATGTAAACAGCTCTGGGGAGGGTGTTGCAAGTTAATTTTGCAGGAGGTGATGGTGCTGTGCATCAATACAGAGAAAATCTGGGGTGGGTGTGTCTTTGAGGATGGATTTTTTAATGAGTCCTATGAGGAGCAGCTGAGGGAGCTGGGGGTGCTCTGCCTGGAGAAAAGGAGGCTCAGGGGGGACCTTCTCACTCTCTGCAACTCCCTGATGGATCCAAGGAGGGGATTTGGGCTGTGCTGCAGGAACAGGGACAGGAGGAGAGGGTCTGTGTTGGGTCCAGTCCTGTTTAACATCTTTATTGATGATTTAGATGAGGGGATTGAGTCCATCAGCAGCAAATTTGCTGCTGACACCAAGTTGGGAGGGAGTGTCGAGCTGCTGGAAGGCAGGAGGGCTCTGCAGAGGGATCTGGAGAGACTGGAGAGATGGGCTGATTGCAATGGGATGGAGTTCACCAAGGCCAAGTGCAGGTCCTGCCCTTTGGCCACCCCAAGCCCTGCAGCGCTCCAGGCTGGGCACAGAGTGGCTGGAGAGCAGCCAGGCAGAGGGACCTGGGGGGACTGAGGGACAGGAAGCTCAACAGGAGCCACCAGTGTGCCCAGGTGGCCAAGAAGGCCAAGGGGACCCTGGCCTGGATCCAAACTAGCATGGCCAGCAGGCCCAGGGCAGTGACCCTTCCCCTGGACTCTGCCTTGGGGAGGCCACACCTTGAGTGTTGTGTTCAGTTCTGGGCCCCTCAGTTGAGGCAAGAGATTGAGGGGCTGGAGCGGGGCCAGAGAAGAGCAACGAGGCTGGAGAAGGGACTGGATGTGGCTCTGAGTGTCCTCTGAAACACCTCCAGGGACAGAGAATCCACCATGTCTTGATCCAACCCCACTGTGATCACCAGCCCAGGGCACAGAGTGCCAGAGTGATCCCAGTGGGGTTGGATCAAGGGTTGGACTTGGTGATCTCAGAGGTCTCTTCCAACCCAACTGAGAAGAGCAACGAGGCTGGAGAAGGGAGTGGAGCACAAGTGCTATGGGGAGAGGCTGAGGGAGCTGGGGGTGTTCAGCCTGGAGAAGAGGAGGCTCAGAGGTGACCTCAGCACTGTCTGGAACTGCCTGAAGGGAAGTTGTGGCCAGGTGGGGGTTGGTCTCTTCTCCCAGGCACTCAGCAATAGGACAAGGGGGCACGATGGGCTCAAGCTCTGCCAGGGGAAATTGAAGTTGGAGATGAGAAAGAAATTCTTTGCAGAGAGAGTGCTCAGGGATTGGAATGGGCTGCCCAGAGAGGGGGTGGATTCCCCATCCCTGGAGGTTTTTCAGCTGAGCTTGGCCGTGGCACTGAGTGCCATGATCTGGTAAAGGGACTGGAGTTGGACCAAGGGTTGGACTTGATGATCTTTGAGGCCTTTTCCAACCCAATCCATTCTGTGATTCTGTGGATGTGGCACTGAGTGAGAATCCACCACATCTTGATCCAACCTCACTGTGATCACCAGCCCAGGGCACTGAGTGCCCTGGGCTGGTGATCACAGTGGGGTTGGATCAAGGGTTGGACTGGATGATCTCAGAGGTCTCTCCCACCCCAACTGATTCTATGAATCTGTGATTCTATGAATGAGGTTGCCCAGGGCAAAGCAAATAACATTTATAACTCAAACTATGGCCCTGCTTTGGGGTTTCTATCAGTTGGTTAAAACTTGGCTGTAACAATGCCAAGGTCATGGGTTCAATCCCCTGTGTGGGCCATTGACTGAAGAGTTGGACTCGATGATCCTTGTGGGTCCCTCCAACTCAGAATAGTCTGGAATTCTGTGAAAGGATTTTTTGGGGAGCCACAAATACTCCTATTCCATGTCACAAGAACCCAGGATCTGTTCCTGCTGCTGGAAATCTGGGCACAGGCAGCCCCTGTGCCAGGAAAAGCCCAGGAGTGCCCCCCAAACCCTCCTCTCAGTGCAGGGCTGTGGGTTTTCATCCATCCTACAATCCCACACAGCCCTTGGGGTGCTCAGCTTCCCACTTGAATCCCTCCCTGCCTCCTGGAATTCCCTTTCAGCTTCAGATACCTCCAAAGCAATGGACTTGTCTAAGGGGCAACTGAGCTCCAAACTCAGGTTGTGCCCTTCTGGATGCCCCCCTGACCCCTGAGAACCACCATTCCTGCTCTGTGTTCCCATTGATCCCATGAATAAATGATTGGGAGGGAGGAAGTGCTAACCAGAGTTTCCTTAAGGGCATAAATGCCCAGCTAAATATTTAAAGCCCCCATAAATAATTGAAGCATCAGCTTCTCCTCACCAGAAGGAGGTTGGGGTTATGGTTTCCTTTCCCCCTGAATGATCTCCTGCCTCCTTGGTGGAGAGAACTCACCTGGGACCCACAAATTATTCATAAGTTTGGGCTGCTGGGTTTACTTTTACACCCCAAACTGGTTGTGTCACTCCTGCAGGTGGAGCAGCAAAGCAGTTTAGGGTTTCTCTGCCACATTGTGGGCTCACACCTGGTCCAAAGAATCCAAACCTTCTGCTGAAATCTTCATTTCTTGGTGGAGTTTAGGAAAAGATGGGGAACTGGGAGCTTTAAGAGTCACTGAGCTCCTTAATTATTCATCAATAAACCTTGTCAAAGTTAAAGGGAATACCAAGAAGTGAAATAATGACATTGCTGCAGGGTCAGGGACACCTCAGAAGCCTTGAGAGAAGGTCAGGGCTGGGGAGACCCAGAAGGGAAAAGGCTCATTTTGGCTGTGAGGAAGGGCTGGCACACAGGGCAGGGCTCAGCAGGGCATGGAGAAGGATCATCTGGGCCCCAGTTTTGGTGGCACCTCCCATCTGAGCCACCAGTGGGCAGGAGCTCTGCCAGCCAGGGCTGTTCCTGAGCTCTGTGAGGAGGAGCAGCTCCTTCTGAGGAGCCAAACCCTGAAGTGTCAGCAGTGCAGGTGACTCCAGCCCTTCCAGGCGAGTCCAGGAGGGTCCAGGGGGTTTTCAAGGGGGTCCAGGGGGCTCTGGGGGAACTCCAGGAGGGTATAAGTGGGGTCCAGAGGGTTCCAGAGGGTTTTGGGAAGTCCAGGGGGTTTCAAGGGGGTCCAGGGGGCTCTGGGGAGACTCCAGGAGGGTATAAGTGGGGTCCAGAGGGGTCCAGAGGGTTTTGGGAAGTCCAGGGGGTTTCAAGGGGGTCCAAAGGGCCTTCATGAGAGTCCAGGAAGGTCCAGGGGGGCTTCAGGGGGCTCCGAGGGGGGTCCAAGGAAGATCCAGAAGAGTCCAGGGGGTTTCAAGGGGGTCCAAGGGGGCTTCATGAGGGTCCAAGAAGGTCCAGGGGGGCTTCAGGAGCATCCAAGGGGGTTCCAAGGAAGATCCAGGAGGGTCCAGGGGGTTTCAAGGGGGTCCAAGGGGACTTCATGAGGGTCCAGGAAGGTCCAGGGGGGCTTCAGGGGGGTCCGAGGGGGGTCCAAGGAAGATCCAGAAGAGTCCAGGGGGTTTCAAGGGGGTCCAAGGGGGCTTCACAAGGGTCCAGGAAGGTCAAAGGGGCTTCAGGGCGGTCTGAGGGGGGTCCAAAGAAGATCCAGGAGGGTCCAGGGGGGA
This sequence comes from Pithys albifrons albifrons, assembly GCF_047495875.1. NCBI lineage: Eukaryota > Metazoa > Chordata > Aves > Passeriformes > Thamnophilidae > Pithys > Pithys albifrons. Next base: position 4,483,384 of record NC_092482.1, read on the forward strand.
TTGAGGGAGGTCCAGGCTGTTCCAGGGCATTCCAAAGGGGTCCCACTGGGGTCCATGGGGAATCAGGAGGGTTCTGGGTGTTTCAGGACAGTTCAGAGGGATACAGGAGGATTCAGGGGCTTTTAAGGAGGTCCAAGGGGTTCCAGGAGGGTTTGGGGTGGTCCAGAATGATGCAGGGGTGTCCCAGGGGGCTCCAGGAGGGTTTGAAGGGGTCCAGAAGTTTCCAAGGAAGGTCCAAGGGGGTCCAGAACGGTTCAAGGGGGGTCCAAGAATGTCGAGGGGGTGCCAGGGGTGCTTGCAAGGGCTCCAGAGGGTTCCAGGGAGGTCCAGCAGTGCCTCAGATGGTCCAGGTGGGTCCAGTAGGGTCCAAGACAGTCCACAGGAGTCCTAGGAGGGTCCAGGGAGGTCCAGGGGGCCTTTAGGGAGGTCCAGGATGGTCCAGGGCATTCCAAACGGGTCCCACTGGGGTCCATGGGGGATCAGGAGGGTTCTGGGTGTTTCAGGACAGTTCCCTGAGTCAACCATGAGCTTTTGGAGCCACATCCCCCTGAGCAAGGCAGAACAAAGGTTTAAAACCAGGAGAAGCATCTGAGGGCTTTGGGCAAGGGCTGGTCTTTGACTTCTTGCTTCATTTATCCAAGGAGGTGGTTTGGTTTTGCACTTCAGCATTTCCTGAATGGACTTTGGGTTTTCAGCAGCAGAACCACAGGAAGCTCCTCGAGAACCTTTTTGTCCCATCAGTCTGAAGGGGTTTTTTTGGAGGTTTTGTGAGGAAAAGGCTTTGCTAAGGAGCCATCCAGGAGAAATGTCCTCTGCTAAAGACAGCAGGATATTTAATGTTTTGCTGTAACACCCCCAGAGAGGCCAAAACTGTGACCTTGGTGAGACCCTTCCCTTGCAACTTGTATAAACCCTGCAGAGAAAAGAGGAATTTGGGTAAATACATGGAGTGAACCTGAGGGTGTTTGTGGTGACAGAGCTCAGGGGGCTGTGGCTGAGGAACCACTTGGTTTGTAAGACACCTCTGCACGTGGCTGATGAGTTTGGAATGCAGAGATGGAAACAGTTGGGTGTCTAATGAGTGCCCTTGTCAGGCACTAACGAGGCCACGCTGGGCATTCCACACTGAAATTGTATTTACAGGGAGTTCCTCTGGTGCTGCAACTGGAATTAAAACCAACTGCCCTGGCTGGGTTGGGAGGGAGTTAATTTTCTTCCCAGCAGCTGAATTTTTGATTTAGCCTGAAAATGATAATTATACATTCATCTAAAATATTAAATATATAATAAACATATCAAGGTTCAATAATAATTTAATGAGAATATAGAAATGTTTCTCATTATGAAAATAATGGGTATGAAAAAAAAGTACGAAAATAAAACTATGAGAATAATGTTTATAACACACTGAGGGTTCAGTTGTGCTCAAGTGGTGCCTCCTCTGAGCCGAGGAGTGTTCAGTGTCCTGTGCCCTGACAGTGAGGAGATGACACAAAAGTGGGACCAACCACCATGGCCACGAGTGTCACATCATGGCCAGCAGGCCCAGGGCAGTGACCCTTCCCCTGGACTCTGCCTTGGGGAGGCCACACCTTGAGTGTTGTGTTCAGTTCTGGGCCCCTCAGTTGAGGCAAGAGATTGAGGGGCTGGAGCGGGGCCAGAGAAGAGCAACGAGGCTGGAGAAGGGACTGGATGTGGCTCTGAGTGTCCTCTGAAACACCTCCAGGGACAGAGAATCCAACATGTCTTGATCCAACCCCACTGTGATCACCAGCCCAGGGCACAGAGTGCCAGAGTGATCCCAGTGGGGTTGGATCAAGGGTTGGACTTGGTGATCTCTGAGGTCTCTTTCAACCCAACTGAGAAGAGCAACGAGGCTGGAGAAGGGAGTGGAGCACAAGTGCTGTGGGGAGAGGCTGAGGGAGCTGGGGGTGTTCAGCCTGGAGAAGAGGAGGCTCAGAGGTGACCTCAGCACTGTCTGGAACTGCCTGAAGGGAAGTTGTGGCCAGGTGGGGGTTGGTCTCTTCTCCCAGGCACTCAGCAATAGGACAAGGGGGCACGATGGGCTCAAACTCTGCCAGGGGAAATTGAAGTTGGAGATCAGAAAGAAATTCTTTGCAGAGAGAGTGCTCAGGCATTGGAATGGGCTGCCAGAGAGGGGGTGGATTCCCCATCCCTGGAGGTTTTTAAACGCAGATTGGACGTGGCACTGAGTGCCATGATCTGGTAAAGGGACTGGAGTTGGACCAAGGGTTGGACTTGATGATCTGGGAGGTCTTTTCCAACCCAATCCAATCCATTCTGTGATTCTGTGGATGTGGCACTGAGTGAGAATCCACCATGTCTTGATCCAACCCCACTGTGATCACCAGCCCAGGGCACGGAGTGATCACAGTGGGGTTGGATCAAAGGTTGGACTTGATGGTCTCAGAGGTCTTTTCCAACCCCATCCATTCTAGGATTCTGTGATTTTAATTCCTGGGAATTTTGCCCATTCACCACCCAGGGCCTGGATGCCCCTCAAGGGCTGCACAGCCTCAAGGCTCTCTCAGTTCCAGCCCCAGGGCAAACTCCTCTCCCCTCTGGGACTCAGTGCCATGGGAAATACTCTGCCCTGGGTGAAGCCTTTGCTGTTCTCTCTGCTCTTTTCCCTCCTCATTAAGCACAACCCATCCATGAAGCACCAGCAGGTTGGAAAAGACAAAATGACTGGGAAGGAACTGGATGTTGGAGGGAGAAGCCACGAGGAAGCCTTGGAGAGGTGAAGGGTGGAACTCCCTCAGTAGCACTTTCCTCCTTGAACAGCATCTTCTGCTGCCTCATTTTTGCTCCTGGTCACTCCACTTCTCCTTGTGGATTCTCCAAATGCTTCTCCAAGAGCTTCTGTAGGACAACCTTCCCTCCCTCTCCTGCTGGAAGACACCTCTGCTCTCCCTGAGGCTCTGAGAAGGAACATAATCCAGTGTTAATTTGCCTGGAAATGATTCCCATCAACACAAAAATGTCCTTCACTCTGGGCATTTCCCTCTTTAGGTTTCTCCTCCTGCTCCAGAAGAAAATTGAAATAGTTTTATGTCTCCTTGGAAAATTTTCTTGGTTTTCTGAGACTTCACAAATCACAAAGTGGATGCATTTTATGGCCCAACAATCTGTGTCCTGGTGGTTTTGAATAAACCTGGAAATATGGATGTGACTGACTTTGCACGATGAGTTTTCAGTTGGGGAACTCAAGCAATTAATTGGAATAATTTGCTCTTTCACCAAAATGAAACCCCTCGAGTTTATCGTGGCATCGACTGGTATTGGCCTGTTTGGGGAAGTTCTTTCTCTGAAATGCCTAAATCTGATTTGTTGGGGCTTGTTTTGTTTTGTTTTTTACTTGAAATTAATTTATTCTAAAGGTCAAAATTTCCTGAGGAATATAAATGAGATAATCCCCTGAACTCCAATCCATTTGCTGCTTCTGAGAACAACAGAAAAGCTGATGGGAAATATCTGACCCAAAATGCTGAAAATGTTGCCTTGATAACCTGAAGGAAGTTCAATTTCCAGTTAAAAAGTTGACACAAATCGTGTTCTTCTTCATCCCCTCAGTGCTGAAAACTCCCATGTAAACCCTTCAGTGCCTTTGTTGTAACCCATGAAATCTGAATTTTCCACCAGATAAGAGAACAAGAAGAGCCTCTTTCAGTTCAAGCTTCAGAGCAGAGCTGGGACTGGGGGATTTTTGAAGCAATCCTGATGTGGGAGTTAAAAATGGGACTAATTCTGGAGCCTGGGATGAAACAGCCTCATTAGGAGCTTCCCCCTCAGCAATTAATTACCAGATGAGGCTGCAGATTGAATTGATGTGTCAGAGAGCACTTTGCCCAGAGGAGCTGTGGCTGCTCCAGCCCTGGGAGTGTCCCAGGACAGGTTGGACAGGGCTTGGAGCACCCTGGGCTGGTGGGAGGTGTCCCTGCCCATGGCAGGGGGTGGAATCCTTAAGTTTCCCTCCATCCCAAACCATTCTGGAATCCTGTGATTCCATGGAGTTGTTGGAGGATGTTCTAGGCTGGGTTTAGAGCCAGAGACCTGAGAGCCCCTTCCAGTGCCCAAAGGGGCTCCAGGAGAGCTGGAGAGGGACTGGGGACAAGGGATGGAGGGACAGGACACAGGGAATGGCTTCCCACTGCCAGAGGGCAGGGACAGATGGGATATTGGGAAGGAATTCCTGTCTGGGAGGGTGGGCAGGCCCTGGCACAGGTGCCCAGAGAAGCTGTGGCTGCCCCAGCCCTGGGAGTGTCCCAGGCCAGGTTGGACAGGGCTTGGAGCACCTTGGGCTGGTGGGAGGTGTCCCTGACCATGGCAAGGGTGGCACTGGGTGGGCTTTGAGGTCCTTCCCACTCAAACCATCCTGTGATTCTGTGATTTTATGAACTGATTTAAAGTCAACGCTGGAAAATACCAAACATTCCGTATAAAATCCAAAGGCAGTTCATGGACAGTGTCTGTGTGACATGGAGTGTGTTCCCAAGGACACCCTCAGAGGTCCTGTTGGTCCTGGGAGAGATGATCAGGAAGGAAAAGGCAAAGGCTGTGCAGGGGAGGGGTTCACTTTGGAGGCTGAGACACCTTTGAAAAGTGGAACTCAGAGTCACAAGGACCATCCAGTCCAACCCTCAGCCCTGCACAGACCCATCCCCAAGAGTAACCCCCTGTGCTCCAGAGAATCATCCAAACCCTCCTGGAGCTCTGGCAGCCTTGGGGCTGTGCCCACTGCCCTGGGGAGCCTGGTCAGTGCCCACCACCCTGTGGGGGAAGAGCCTTTCCCTGAGATCCCACCTGTCCCTGCCCTGGCACAGCTCCAGCCCTTCCCTGGGTGCTGTCCCTGCCCTGGCACAGCTCCAGCCCTTCCCTGGGTCCTGTCCCTGCCCTGGCACAGCTCCAGCCCTTCCCTGGGTACTGTCCCTGCCCTGGCACAGCTCCAGCCCTTCCCTGGGTACTGTCCCTGCCCTGGCACAGCTCCAGCCCTTCCCTGTGCCCTGTCCCTGCCCTGGCACAGCTCCAGCCCTTCCCTGGGTACTGTCCCTGCCCTGGCACAGCTCCAGCCGTTCCCTGGGTGCTGTCCCTGCCCCTGGCACAGCTCCAGCCCTTCCCTGTGCCCTGTCCCTGCCCTGGCACAGCTCCAGCCCTGCCCTGGGTCCTGTCCCTGCCCTGGCACAGTTCCAGCCCTTCCCTGGGTGCTGTCCCTGCCCTGGCACAGCTCCAGCCCTGCCCTGGGTCCTGTCCCTGCCCTGGCACAGCTCCAGCCCTTCCCTGGGTGCTGTCCCTGCCCTGGCACAGCTCCAGCCATTCCCTGGGTGCTGTCCCTGGTCCCCACACAGCAGAGATCAGTTCCTGCCCCTCCTCTGCCCCTCCCCAGGAAGTTGTACCTGCACTGAGGTCTCCCCTCAGTCTCCTCTTCTCCAGATGAACACAACAAGTGGCATCAGCTGCTCCTCATGTGGCCCCTCCAGGCCCTTCCCCATCTTCATGTCCCTCCTTTGGACACTCTCTAACGTGTTCCTTCCATGGTGTCCCCCCAAACTGCCCCACCATTGCAGGGGGTGGACAATCCCCTCCCTCAGTGCAGGGTGTGATGCCCCCCCAGGACAGGGTGGGCACCCCTGGCTGGAGGGCACTGCTGGCTCTGAAACCCCTGTGAGAGGGAGGGGTTCCATGGGCAGTTTGGGCCACCTGAGTGCTGCTGTTCACCTGGCAAAGAACCCTCAGCACCTCTCTGGCAGCTCCCCCAGCTTGGCCCAGTTCACTCCACCTCATCCCCTGCCCAGGTGCCCCTGGACAACCTTCAGTGGGCACTGGGAGGGAGCAACACTGCCCACTGTCCCTGCCCTGCCTTCATTTCAGTGTCTGCCCCACCCCTGTGTCTCCTCTGAGCTGGTGGTTTCTGATGCTTTTCTTTCTGGCCAAACTTTCCTTTTCTCCTTCAGACACATTTCCTTAAAGCACCGAAGGGAAACCCAGAGCAGCAAATGGAGGCAGCATTTCTTTTGAAATATTTGGGTTAGCTGCAGAAATAAATGTGCACTCACCTCTGGGTGACCCACCAGGAGGAGCTGCAGGAGAGCTGGACGTGGTTTATGGAGAGTGGCAGCGACCTGCAGTCCCCAGCCTGGTGGGGAGGGACCTTCCATTAGTCACTGCCCTGGGGCTCCCCTCCTGCCCTCAGCCCTCATCCCTCCCCTTCTTTAGGGATTGCAGGGGGTGGGGAAGGAGGAGAGAAAGGAGATTTTTAGCTGCATAAACAGAGAAATCTGATGGAGGAATAAATTGCCAGGAATGCTTTGGGAACCCAAGACAAAGCTGGATCTCTGCCCGTGGAAGGAGCTGCAGGACAGCTCAGGTGACATGGGCATGATTCCTACAGAAGGAAGAATGATGGAATTATGGTCACTTCCCATGAGCTCAGAGGCAGGAGATGAGATCTAAAGGAAAGCAGATCCAGGGAGGAGGAAACTAAGGGAAGGACTCAGCATTTTTCATTTGGTGGCGACTCTGAGCACAAATCATCTCAATTTAGGGGCTTCACTAACAGGCAGCTGGAGGAAATACAACATTTCTGCTCATTTCTTGTCTCCTGGCTGTGATTGCAGCCAAAGGAAAGTGGGGTGGAGGAGGAAAACTGGATGTCAGGAATGGTCAGACTGTGCAGGGACCCAACCAAAACAGGCAGCACTAAATAGGACATGGGAGGTGAGAGGAATCAATTCCAGGCTGGATGAAACCAATCCATGAGCACCACGAGAGGCCATGGCAGAACCTTCCAGAGATGAGCCCCAAAATGCTGCCTGGGAGGGGGAGGTGGGTGGGGGGGCTCACACAGAGCAAGGAGAGCTCAGGGGAGAAGCACCTCAGCCTCTCACTGGGTTTGTCCTTGCAGGAGAACGTGTGTGGATCCCTTGGAGATCTCCAGGGGGTTTCCATCCTCTCTGCTCCTCATCCCTTGTGGAATTTCCTCAGGAGAAGCTGCTCTGGCCTGAGGTGCTTCTCCCCTGAGCTCTCCTTCCAGAGATGAGCCCCAAAATGCTGCCTGGGAGGAGGAGGTGGGTGGTGGGGCTCACACAGAGCAAGGAGAGCTCAGGGGAGAAGCACCTCAGGCCAGAGCAGCTTCTCCTGAGGAAATTCCACAAGGGATGAGGAGCAGAGAGGATGGAAACCCCCTGGAGAGCTCCAAGGGATCCACACACGTTCTCCTGCAAGGACAAACCCAGTGAGGGGCTCCCAGCCTGGCACTGCACCCTCAGTGCCACACTGAGGTTATTTTTCCACTGTTGGCACCAAACTTCTGCCAGGTTTTGATTAAAACCAGACCCTTTTCCTTTCCCCAATTTCCCAGGAGAAGCTGCAAAGGGCTGGAGAACAACATTCCATGGGGAAAGAGGGGCTGAAATGGGTCATTTGCAGAAGTCACCCCAACCTGGGACCTTTTGAAAAGGTTTTGTGTTTGAAAGAGGACACAGGGGGTTCAACTTGACCTGAAGATCCAGCAAATATTCAACAAATGACTATTTGTTGAGCAGATGAAAGGCAGGAAGAAGATGAGTAGCAGCCAACCTGGGTTAGAAAAGCATAAATCATGTCAAAGAAATTGAATTTCCTCCCAAAGCAGAGCCAAGGCTTTTGGAGAGCAGAAAAGGAGATGTCATGGGAGCCAATGTGCTTAAGTGCAGGGGATATGACATTTTGATAAGCATGTTAGAGAAATCAGGTCTAAATAAAATTCCAGCAGGGTGGGACAGAGCAGGGGGGAGAATTAATTGAGTCAGGAGTCATCAGGGATTGTCCTGTGCCCAGTTCTGCCCAGCTCCACCATCAACCATCTGAACCCTGGGCTTGGGGGGGGGGGGGGGGGGGGGGGGGTATTTGTTGCACTTTCAGAAGGTTGGGAAGGACAGAGGGTGTGAGAGTGAGAAAGGGTGTGCTGGGGAATGGGGTCAGAGCTCAACCAAACTGCAGCTCCAGGGAAGCAAAACAGCCAGAACTGCTCAGGGAAAGGTGGATTTGGGAATGCAGAGTTGGGATAGGAGGGGGAGTTTACACCTGGTATCTGTGCAGAGAAAAAATCAAGAGGGATGGAGAACAGTCCCTCAGTCAGACAAAAAACAGCTTTAAAGGGATTGGAGAATCCTTTTAAAGTTCATGTCAGTATTGAGAGGAGTTCAGGGAACCCAAATCGACCTTCTCAGAGGCTGAAAAGGCCTTGAAAAAATCCTGGACCGAGAATTCAGGAGGTGCTGAACACTGGAATGGGAATGCTGTGCATGGACACCAGGCAGAGCTTGAGTCTCATGGGGAGGGAGGACAATGGGAAGGACAGCAGGGCTGGGGACACCTGGAAGTGACAGCAGGAGTGGGGACACCTGACAGTGACAACAGGACTGGGGACAGCTGGCTGTGATAACAGGAGTGGGGACACCTGGCAGTGACAACAGGACTGAGGACACCTGGCTGTGATAACAGGGCTGGGACACCTGGCAGTGACAGCAGGACTGGGGACACCTGGCAGTGACAACAGGAGTGGGGACACCTGGCAGTGATAACAGGAGTGGGAACACCTGGCAGTAACAACAGGACTGGGGACACCTGGCAGTGACAGCAGGACTGGGGACACCTGGCAGTGACCACAGAAGTGGAGACTCCTGGCAGTGACAACAGGATTGGCAACACCTGGCAGTGACACCTGGACTGAGGACAACTTGGCTGTGACAACAGGACTGGAGACACCTGGCAGTGACCACAGGGCTGGGGACACTTGGCAGTGACAACAGCACTGGGGACATTGGGCTGTGATAACAGGAGTGGGGACACCTGGCAGTGACCACAGGACTGGGGACAGCTGGCTGTGATAACAGGACTGGGGACACCTGGCAGTGACACCAGGACTGAGGACACCTGGCAGTGACAACAGGGATGGGGACACCTGGCTGTGACCACAGGATTGGTGACACCTGGAAGTGACCACAGGAGTGGGGACACCTGGCAGTAACAGGAGTGGGGACACCTGGCAGTGACACCAGGGATGGGGACACATGGCTGTGACACCAGGGATGGGGACACCTGGCAGTGATAACAGGACTGGGGACACCTGGCAGTGACAACAGGAGTGGGGACACCTGGCAGTGACCACAGGAGTGGGGACACCCGACTGTGACCACAGGGCTGGGAACACCTGGCTGTGACAACAGGAGTGGGGACACCTGGCTGTGATAACAGGACTGGGGACACCTGGCAGTGACACCAGGGATGGGGACACCTGGCAGTGACACCTGGACTGGGGACACCTGGCAGTGGCCACAGGAGTGGGGACACCTGGCAGTGGCTATCAGGCCCAGAGAATCTGAAGAGATTTTTACAGAGTAATGGAATGGTTTGGGTGGGAAGGGACCTCAAAGCCCACCCAGTGCCACCCATGCCATGGGCAGGGACACCTCCCACCAGCCCAGGCTGCTCCAAGCCCTGTCCAGCCTGGCCTGGGACACTCCCAGGGCTGGGTCAGCCCAACTTGTTTAGCTTTTTGTGTCCTTCATGGAGAATCTCCCTCTTTTCCACTCTGCTGCTGCTCCACAGGACAATCTGGAGCCAAAAGGAACTGCAGCAACACTCAGTTGAGATACCTGAGGAACCTTCCTGAGCTGAGGAGTTGTGGGCACCAAAATGGATCACTTAATGAATGTTCTCCTCATTAACACAGCAAACTGGCAGTGCCCTGAGTGCCTTTGTGCCAGGGCCAGGCCAGGGGAGTTGGCAGGAGCTGCCAACACACCACACACATCTCTGCAAGCTCCTCCTGGGACTTGTTTCCATCCGTTTCTGTGACATCCATCCCAGTTGTCTGCAAAGAGGAGCAATTACGTTAATTATTATGTGGAGCTGTGCTTTATTTTGCCATTGATTTGAGGGACTTGGAGAGGGCAGGAATTCCAATGTGAGAACGACTAAAAAAAAGGCAAAATGTTTATAGAAGTCCATAAAACTCCTTTTATGCACTCCCTTCCACAAGGAGCTGGAGATGGGGTTTTAATAAGCATTTAAAATGATGTATTCCCATCTATGGAAGTTCTCTCATCGTAGGGAAAGTGCTTTTAAATGGCTCTGGTAATTAAGGATTTATTTATTGTCATTCAATTAATGCCAGTGGTCTGTCATGGGGAGGGTTTGGAAGGGAGAGCCTGATCTTTGCTCCTCAGGGTGGGGAGAGTGGTGGGGCAGGACCTGCTGGAGAAGGGTGTGCATTCAGTCCATGGAATCATTGAGGTTGGAAAAGCCCTTTGAGATCATTGAGTCCAACCTTCAACTCAATCCCACCATGCCCAACAAAGTGCCAAGTCTACTTGTTTTTTGGACACCTCCAGGGGTGGGGACTCCAAACATCCCTGGGCAGCCCCTTCCGATGCCTCAGAGATCATTGAGTCCAACAGTCAACCAGCATCATGGTCACCACCAACCAGCACCAAGGTCACTACCAGCCAGCACCAAGGTCACCACCAACCAGCACTATGGTCACCACCAACCAGCACCAAGGTCACCACCAACCAGCACCGTGGTCACCACCAACCAGCACCAAGGTCACCACCAACCAGCACCGTGGTCACCAGCACCAAGGTCACCACCAACCAGCACTATGGTCACCACCAACCAGCACCAAGGTCACCACCAACCAGCACCAAGGTCACCACCAACCAGCACCATGGTCACCACCAACCAGCACCATGGTCACCAGCACCATGGTCACCACCAACCAGCATCATGGTCACCACCAACCAGCACCGTGGTCACCACCAACCAGCACCGTGGTCACCACCAACCAGCACCAAGGTCACCACCAACCAGCACCGTGGTCACCACCAACCAGCACCAAGGTCACCACCAACCAGTACCAAGGTCACCACCAACCAGCACCATGGTCACCACCAACCATCACCATGGTCACCACCAACCAGCACCATGGTCACCACCAACCAGCACCACCAACCAGCACCAAGGTCACCACCAACCAGCACCAAGGTCACCACCAACCAGCACCATGGTCACCACCAACCAGCACCAAGGTCACCACCAACCAGCACCGTGGTCACCACCAACCAGCACCGGGGTCACCACCAACCAGCACCATGGTCATCACCAACCAGCACCAAGGTCACCACCAACCAGCACCATGGTCACCACCAACCAGCACCATGGTCACCACCAACCAGCACAAAGGTCACCACCAACCAGCATCATGGTCACCACCAACCAGCACAAAGGTCACCACCAACCAGCACCAAGGTCACCAGCACCATGGTCACCACCAACCAGCACCAAGGTCACCACCAACCAGCACCATGGTCACCAGCACCATGGTCACCACCAACCAGCACCAAGGTCACCACCAACCAGCACCGTGGTCACCACCAACCAGCACCAAGGTCACCACCAACCAGCACCACCAACCAGCACCAAGGTCACCACCAACCAGCACCATGGTCACCACCAACCAGCACCACCAACCAGCACCAAGGTCACCACCAACCAGCATCATGGTCACCACCAACCAGTACCAAGGTCACCACCAACCAGCACCGTGGTCACCACCAACCAGCACAAAGGTCACCACCAACCAGCACCATGATCACCACCAACCAGCACCATGGTCACCACCAACCAGCACCATGGTCACCACCAACCAGCACCAAGGTCACCACCAACCAGCACCATGGTCACCACCAACCAGCACCATGGTCACCACCAACCAGCACCATGGTCACCACCAACCGTGTCCTCAAGGGCCACAGCCACATCTTGTTTGAACACCTGTAGGGATGGGACTCCACCACTGCCCTGGGCAGCCTGGGACAAAGATGGACAACCCTTTCCATGAAGAATTTTCTCAATGTCCACCTTGTCCCTGCCCTGGCCCAGCCTGAGGCCGTTCCCTCTCCTCCTGTCCCTGTTCCTGGAGCAGATCCCAAATCCCTTCCTTGGATCCATCAGGGATTGCAGAGCCAGAAGGTCCCCCCTGAGCCTCCTTTTCTCCAGGCTGAGCCCTCCCAGCTCCCCCAGCCCCTTCCCAGTTCCATTCCCTTCCCTTCTCCAGCCCCTCAATGTCTTGCTGTGAGTGGCTCAGAACTGACCCCAGGATTAGGAGGGGCAGGTCCTGTCTGACCAACCTGATCTCTTTCTACGATCAGGTGACCCACCTGGTGGATGAGGGGAAGGCTGTGGGTGGGTCTGTCTGGACTTCAGCAAGGCCTTTGACACTGTCTCCCATAAGATACTCCTGAAAAAGCTGGTAGCCCATGGCTTGGACAGGTGTACCCTCTCCTGGATTAGGAGCTGGCTGGAGGGTCGGGCCCAGAGAGTGCTGGTGAATGAAGCTGCATCCAGCTGGTCACCAGTGGTGTCCCCCAGGGGTCTGTGCTGGGTCCAGTCCTGTTTAACACCTTTATTGATGATTTAGATGAGGGGATTGAGTCCATCAGCAGCAAATTTGCTGCTGCCACCAAGTTGGGAGGGAGTGTCGAGCTGCTGGAAGGCAGGAGGGCTCTGCAGAGGGATCTGGAGAGACTGGAGAGATGGGCTGATTGCAATGGGATGGAGTTCAACAAGGCCAAGTGCAGGTCCTGCCCTTTGGCCACCCCAAGCCCTGCAGCGCTCCAGGCTGGGCCCAGAGTGGCTGGAGAGCAGCCAGGCAGAGGGACCTGGGGGGACTGAGGGACAGGAAGCTCAACAGGAGCCACCAGTGTGCCCAGGTGGCCAAGAAGGCCAAGGGGATCCTGGCCTGGATCCAAAGTAGCGTGGCCAGCAGGCCCAGGGCAGTGACCCTTCCCCTGGACTCTGCCTTGGGGAGGCCACACCTTGAGTGTTGTGTTCAGTTCTGGGCCCCTCAGTTGAGGCAAGAGATTGAGGGGCTGGAGCGGGGCCAGAGAAGAGCAACGAGGCTGGAGAAGGGACTGGATGTAGCTCTGAGTGTCCTCTGAAACACCTCCAGGGACAGAGAATCCAACATGTCTTGATCCAACCCCACTGTGATCACCAGCCCAGGGCACAGAGTGCCAGAGTGATCCCAGTGGGGTTGGATCAAGGGTTGGACTTGGTGATCTCAGAGGTCTCTTCCAACCCAAGTGAGAAGAGCAACGAGGCTGGAGAAGGGACTGGAGCACAAGTGCTGTGGGGAGAGGCTGAGGGAGCTGGGGGTGTTCAGCCTGGAGAAGAGGAGGCTCAGAGGTGACCTCAGCACTGTCTGGAACTGCCTGAAGGGAAGTTGTGGCCAGCTGGGGGTTGGTCTCTTCTCCCAGGCACTCAGCAATAGGACAAGGGGGCACGATGGGCTCAAGCTCTGCCAGGGGAAATTGAAGGTGGAGATGAGAAAGAAATTCTTTGCAGAGAGAGTGCTCAGGGATTGGAATGGGCTGCCCAGAGAGGGGGTGGATTCTCCATCCCTGGAGGTTTTTCAGCTGAGCTTGGCCGTGGCACTGAGTGCCATGATCTGGTAAAGGGACTGGAGTTGGCCTAAGGGTTGGACTTGATGATCTTGGAGGGCTTTTCCAACCCAATCCATTCTGTGATTCTGTGATTTGAGTTTTGGCCTCATCTTCTCTTCAGCAAAGAGAAACCAACCCTTCTTTGGGGGGCAATCCCTGACTCTGCTCCCAGCTCTGTGCCTGGCCCTGCTGTTGTCTGTCCTGAAACCCTCAGATGATGAGTATTCGAATTTAATCAGACCTAAACCCAACAGCATTTCCCAAACTTTGCATCAGATTCTGTCTCTGGAGGGTCCTGGATTCAGACCCCTGGATTAGATTCAGATATTAAGGTGGTTGTTGCCATTTATTTAGAAGGTCTGGGAGAGCTCTCTGGAGGTAATTTAATCTAATCTGTTTTACTTCAAATTCAGATTTATAGCAGCAGTTAAGGATATTAATTGATATTTAGTCTTTTAAGAGATCTTAAAATTGAGACTTAGTGGTTGAGTTCATTCCCAGGCAGGGAGTGGGAGAGGACATGCTGGGAACATCCCTGAGGAATCCAGAGCAGGGATTGACTTTCCAGCTCTGCTTCCACTGGGAAGGACAATGAATTTGTCTCGTTGTGTTCTGCAGTCCCAACATAAGCACAATAAACACCAGGGAGGTCCCAGAGCTGGGGCTTGAGGGAGGAGGATGAGGATCTTCTTGGGCAGGTTAATTTTGGCTGTTCACGTTCTTACAACTCTTTACTGTGTGTGAGCATTTCCTCTGGTGGGTTCTGTTTATTTGAGAATTCCTACTGGTCCATAAAATCCTCAGGAGAAATATCTTCAGGAGCTTGGGAGTCCAATCAGTCCAGACCTCTCCTAGGACAGGGAATTCCATCCCGTGGAGAAGCAGATGGGAAGAGCTGAGCTGCCCAAATCCTTCCCTGGCATCAGGGGCTGATCCTCAGCTGCCATTCCAGCTCTGGAATTCCATCTCCCAGGGAATGACAGCAGGGATAACGCCCGCAGGGCACACAGGGAATGGGCACAGTGCCCTCACTGAACCCGGGCAGGGCTGCCCGGGGGGGTTCTCGCCATTCTCTCTCCTCCCGTCCTGCCGGAGTTCCCAAGAAACCTTTTCATCCTTGCCAGTCCTTCCCCGAGCAAATGGCACCATCTGGAGTTGGCAAGGGAAGTGCAGGGCGGGATCCACCCGGGGCTGGGTTTGGAGGAGACAGAATAAAGCAGATGGAAAAACCTGCGTGGGAAAAAAAACAAAAAACAAAATAAAAAAACCCCCAACCAAACAAAAAACCCAAAAGAAACAAACAAAAAAAACACCAAAAAACAAACAAAAAACAAACAAAAAAACAACAAAAAAAACCAAAAAACCCCCAACCAAACAAAAAAACCCCAAAAGAAACAAACAAAAAAAAACCCCAAAAAACAAGCAAAAAACCTCCAACCAAACAAAAAACCCAAAACAAACAAACAAAAAAACCACCAAAAAAACAA